>NC_031773.1:7383772-7485351 GCF_001522545.3 Parus major
GTGCAGACCCATCACTCAGGAACTTTGTGTTGTAAATGAGGTTTGAATGTTTTGGTGAAAATAAAAGTCAACTTATTTATTTAACAAAAGAGAAACGTCAATGAAGGCAGGAGCCCAGGATAAGCCCAAGCCCCACTCAGTAAATTGGACAAACAGCCATACAAGTACACCAGGTGCCCCCTTGGACATTGAATTCTGCAGGAAGGTCCCAAGTGAAGTCTCATGGCCACCTTTATAGACCCCCTCTGTCCAGGATTGGTCAGTTTACGATCCCCTCTCTGATTGGCCCATTTCCAGAACTCTCATTGGTCCTCAATGGTGTGCACTCTAGACCAATCATTTCTCCAGGCTATCGAATGATTGGTCATGTCTTCCGCCAATGGTTATCTGCGATACAGATGTCACTCCTCGGAGGTGATGTTCTGGAGTGTTCTCTTGCTTTGCTCAGTCCTCCATACTGCTGAACAGGACCCTGTCAGCCCTGAGCCACCCTGAGTCACCCCTGGTTCCATATGACCACACCCACACCAACCACCAGACTTTACCCATTTCCCTTATAGAACCATGAAGACCTGAACCTCCTAACAACAAATACTAACCATTATTTAAAAATATATATTAAATAACAATTAACTTATAACCTAACAATGAATTAACAATTAACACTTAATCAACTTGTTACAACTATTGATCTACTTATAACACTGGGAACCCCTGAGCTTCACTTTACAAAGCAGGCACAAGTGCCCTCCTACACAACCCTTGTCAAATACAAATTTGGGTGGCATGACTCATGGATGTTCTCAGTATACAGGTATAAGCTTTTATTTATTATTCAAGGGGGAACTTTTTTACTATTAATATTGATATTTATTACTGTAGTGGTGCATCTCCCCTCCCCTGCTCCTTTCCAGGATGCAGTGTGATCTGAGAAATACTTGTTAGGCCTTGGCCTTGATACACCACCTGGGATCAGCTCTTTCTTTTTTTGGGCAATCTCAAGCACATTCATTCGTGACAAGTACTTTGGGGGCAGTATGTCATATTAGCTAACATTTATTTACTGATTTAGTGAGAAATAAAGAAATCCATACCACTTGAATGATGCACAGGAAGTTGTGACATCATCCAGTCTTAAAGCTACACTTCTTTTACACCAGCACGGTCCTGCCTCTCAGATCTTTTGTGAAAACAAAGATGTCAGGGTTTCTCTCCTGAATTAGGAACACTTCCCAAGATCTGTTTATTGACTGACAAAAGATCACAGATGACCAACTTATGGTTTGCACAGCAGCATAAAAACCTTCAGGCCCATACAAACTACTTCTTGCACTAGAGATGGCTGATCAATAGCCTGGCTGAAGAATGGGCTTCTGTAGTCATGAAATACAAGTTTTAAAATGGAAAAAGAAAAGTCCTTAAAACATAGAACTTCTGAAGTTTAGCTCATTCCACTCTAATGTGCTCTCCCCCAACACGTAAAGATGTGCTCCTCCTGGCACTTGGTGCAACTGGCTACTCTCTAGCATGACAGCCATTCTGAGAGAAAATCCTTTTTGTATGGGGTGTAGACATGTCTGTATTTAGATACCATCCTCAGTACAAACCTCCTCCCTTGTTTTTTTCTGATTGGAGATCCTTGCTACTGGCATGATGGAGCTGTTTATTGGGAAGTTTCTCTGATGCTGATCACAGCACAGTGGAAGATTTTCGCTCCCTTCAGCTTCTCAAATTCTTCTTGAATGATTTCTTTATCAGTTGAGGGCTGATGGAGCACAGAATGTCTGAGTAATTGCCTTTCTCTTCTCCATTCATGACACAAGAGCTGGAGGCACTCAGAAAACACGATTTTCTGAACCATCTTATCAAATAACAATCAATGGTTTATAAATACTGCTGTCTAGATGAGGTCGCTATTGAACAGCTTCACATCCCAAGTAGTACCTCGCAGGGAGGGAAGCAGAGGAAGACAGGATCACAACAGCCTCTGATCAGTTATTCACAGGCATCACCAGGAAGAAACATGAGAGAGCCGTGAATTTTACATGTGAATGTGTTTCAGCAACCCATATTACCCTGCTTCTTTTAAGTCTCTTCTGATGACAAGCTTCCAGTCCCATCACAGTGCTCACCTGGGGCACATGAGCAGCTAGGATGAAGAATAGGAGGGAAAATTTCTTCTGACCTCCAGTCACTTGAGCATCAAGCAGACAAGAAAACCTCTGCCCTATTCTAAGGGAGGTGGCTTATAGACTCACCTGTAGCTGAAGCTATTCTGAAAGCCCACATTACTAGACCCAGAGTGAGAAGAGACTATGAATTTGTTGACCCTGGGGAAAAGGCAGCTTTAAATGTACTCTGCTACTCCCACTCTCTCTCCTTAGAACTTCAGGCTGAAAAGCCTAGGATCAACTAAAGAAAAAAGAATTTCATTCATGCCCTGGTCAACCATTTCCCAGTCTCTTGTCCCTCCCAATGCACCAGCCAGTGAAACACAGAAAAAGCATGGTAGACTTCCAGTAGAAATACTGGCAAAATCCTCCTAGACTACATTATTTGAAGGACCTGAGGTCAACTCACTGACTGTGAATCCCTTTAACTGCTCCACTTAGCCTACCACCTCAGCTCAGCTCAGCTCAGCTCAGCTCAGCTCAGCTCAGCTCAGCTCAGCTCAGCTCAGCTCAGCTCAGCAACCACCCAGCTTCCTTCAGCTGCATAAGCCCCTGACCTGCAAACAGAAAGGCATGAGTCTTATGAAAGAAACAGACAAGGAAAATGAAGTGTGGGGGTTAGTCCACACTCCGAGGAACAGGCAACACTAACTAAACACTCTGGCAATAACTTGTCTAGGAGCAGTGTACCTTCAAAACCACCTCAGGGGTTTGGGACTTGTGCTGACTTGCACAAAGGAACCCATTCCACCCTGCAGCAGGGGGGTTCTTCTTTCCAGCCTGGATGGAGACATGTTTGGCATTTTGCAAGCATGTCCAGGTGTTCAGAATAGAACATGCTGATCATATTTAGCTCCTTAAGGCATGCAGCTCTTCCTTTCTCAAAGTATGCATTGGGAAATTATAGGCTATCCCTACCTTTCCAAACAAATTACCCTCATTATATTCCACTTGCCTTCAAAATACTGCCACTCCTACATTTCAGACTTTGCCTCCCTCAGAAGGATGCACAAATGGTTACAGTAGTTGCAAGCGCCTGCACCTGCAATTTTCAACTAACTGCACCTTCAGAAAGGTTTCTGACAACAGGACATTCTCTGGACATGAACACAGCACGCTGAGGCAAAACAGATGACTTTGCTCTATCTTATAGCCCAGGTCTCAGTGGCTGGAGACACAGCCTTTGAGAAAAAAAATAAATTCAGGGTATGTATTTTTTACCAAATGAAAATGAGCTGTCTGTTGTAGGCTCTCATTCCATTTAAGAGCACAGTTGCATATACCTGAAAAACCTTTTCTTTGTAAAGGAAAGACTTCCAGACACTACTTTATAAGAATTGATAAGAGGCACCACTGTGTTGAAGGCACACATAACAGCCCAATTAAGGATGGGTTTCTTTCATTGTAGTCACATGCAATTTAAAACCATCTCCTTACTTGCTTTCTTTGGTAAGATTCATTGTGAATTTTTCCTTCTAGTAAAATGTAAATCATTGTTTTATATTTATGTTTCTCATGAATTTTCAGTCACTCTGTAGCCATTGTTACTCTCAAATTAGATTCCTTAACCATTGAAAAGATGAAGGACAGCATGGTCTTGGCTGAAGACAGTGATGTCAAAAATCAAAAAGCATGGGTTGTTTTTACCATCCACATCTATTAATATTTTGGGAAATGAATTTTCTTGTGTTTTGACTATTACCTATAGATTTTATTGGTCAGCATATTAATATTTTTTTCTTTGATTCTGACGAGAAACTCATTCTAATTCTTAATGACAACACCTTTCATCTTTATTTATGTCTTATAAGTTGTAAGCAGAAAACAAATTGTCGGTGAAAAATCTTACCTTACTAGTCTCTATTTTCCCTCTTTCTTCCTCAGCACAATTTATTTAGTTCAGTAGTCCTGGAAACAAAGATAAAATTTGTCTTAACAATTCTGATAGCCATCAGTTGTTCAGCAGACAACATAAGACTGTTTTATCTCCTAATTACTCAGGAAAGTACAAGTTGCACTTTCAGGGCTTTTCTGAAATGCAGTGAATTTCTATTCTAGTTGTACATGCATTTTTTTGCTTCTAGACAAGCAAGAAGATAGTAGAAAAATCTTCCATGGGAACCACTATGCAGCTTCCTGACCAACAGGTTTTGAAGCCTGTGATCCTGAAATCTGACTTCATTAAGAGTAAATACAAACAGCTACAGAGCTGCAATGAAGACAGTGAAGGTCTCCTTGAGTCCGTGCATTGTAATATAGATGATGGTAAAGGGAGAGCTAAAATAAAGTGCTTGTAAATCCACAATATAAAATCAACATATGAAAGGAAGACCTGAAAGATTTAAGTCTGTAGGAACAAAACCTGATGGCAACTCTGTTTCATCACTCTTAAAACCTATAGTAAAATTTTAAAAATTGTTCTCATGAGGTAATATGAAGGTGAAGGTTTAAATGTGTGAAGAGAAAGGAGGAGGTGTTAGGGATGGTATGAGTTTTCTGGATTAAGTGATTTGGCTCCTAAGAAGCTGTGCTGAGTGATGAGGAATGGAGAAGGAAAAATGGGGAATTCCATTCTAGCCAATAAAAGATTAAGGAGAAGCATTACATGCACGGCTCATTCTCTTGCAGCTTGATTCCTCCCTGCTGAATGCAAGGGCAATAAATACTTCAGGGTTTTCATGAGAGAATGCACTGAAAATTTTTGTTTCAGAAACTGATCTATTCTTTTATCAGTGATGTTGTGTGCTGCATGTAAACAGTTGCCAGGAAGGGTAAGGTGATAAGAAAAGGTTTAATATACTGATAAAAAATTGCATGGTTAAGGCTTGAAGAAATTCAAGTCTGAGACATTATTTTGAAATAATGACAGCATGTTTCCTTCTTCATAGTCTGAGAAGAGCCACCTTGTTGCTGTGCTTACATATTTTCAGCTTTTGGGATAGAAACCTGCTTCTTTAGAATGGATCTAAAACAGCCTGTTTGTATGAGTAAAAGTTCTCTAAAAGGAGATCTAGGGAACTTCCAGGCCATACTGGAGATGGGAATGAAACAAAGCTGAAGTACAGTAGGGAAAAATAACATATTAGCTGAATTCTTTGTGCTCAGATCTTTCTGAACAAATATCTGTGCATCCAGAAGCTGCCAAATCAACCATTTGGTGTTGACTTCTTCCTTCCTCCTTACTTGGATAAAATGTTGAACAATGAGGATGAGGGAGGCTGGGAAATGGCAGATGTAATAGTGAGTTGCTGTCAAGCTTCCTATCCCTTTCAAAATTCTGGCACAATAGTATCTGAAGGCCTCTGTGTCACGGTGGAGGACATGGTGTCAAGAATGGACCACCTGGAGACAAGGTGGTAAAATAATAGAAGGACAAGCTCAATTTAATAACCTGAAAATAAAGAGCTTCAATAGCAAAAACAACAAACATACAATCTGGACTGAGTGGAAGGTGCACCAAAAGGGTGAGGGGCAAGGTGGAACAACAACTTATATAGACTAGGGTTGGGATGGAGTCTGAGGGTAAAGGCCCAATGGGGGAAGATAATTAGGAATATGTAAAATACTGCAGCAAATACAAGTCAATAACAGTTGGGGAAACAGAGAACTCTCCAGTAACATTTAAATACAATGGAACAGAGGACAGTGTGGGTGCTGTTTTTTCTCTCCATGATAAAGAGTTTTCTCACAGCCTTCTGCCTGGGTTTTCAATGACCCCAACACCTCTGATTGTTGAGATCTTCCAAATGACTATCTTGCCTTTATGGCACTCAAAGTTATGAAGGATGAGTATCCACATTGTCACAATGTCCCTTTCTCAGTGATTCTTCCTGCAGAGCAGTGTGACTCAGCCAGCCTGAACGTTTTTCTCTGCATTTACACCCAGGAAGCACAATGACAGCAGAGCAGATGCAGCCTTTATCTGCCTCTGTCTTTTTGAGATTTGACCTGTGAGTCATAAGAGGTGATCTTCACTTTCCGGTCTCCCCCTCTTCCTGAAGGATTCCTGCTCAGATTTGATTGATCAATGAATGCATTTTCCAGATATGCTTTTTTTGCTTTTATTTCCCCTCTCCCCTCTCTTTCCTAATTTCTGAAATGAAGCAAGGAGGGAGAAGAAATTAATTTTAAAAGAAGAACAGAAGCAGAGATTTGCTGAAAGCTTCAGCAAACTGAAGGAGCCTTCAGGTAAGAATGGAGCAATAGGACAACAAAATATTGTATGGTTTGAGGACATGATGTGACAAGCATTCATATGACTTTGAATTATACATGTTCAAATACTTCTCTGTCTTCAACTACAATTCTTCTGTTCTTCTGGGACCTCTCTCTGTATCATTTAGCTCGCAATGAAAGATGCCTTGTTCCTTTAGGCATACAGGGGCTTCTCAGATATCCTTCAGCCTGTGTTTAGAAGGAGGAGAGGACACACATTTGCAGCCTGTCCTGGCAGGTCTGTGACTGCCCTCACAGCTGCTCAGTTTCCTCTTCCTCTCATGTGGTTTTTATACCTCTGCGACCAGTCCAGCTTTCCTCAGCTCACCAGTCTTCCTGAACACATGCCCATTGGCTCCTTGACTTCCAGTGCATTCCAGGAAATGGTTTGGTTTTAGAATATTTATTTTCTTGCAAAAGTTTTAGGCTACCGTACTACTTCTCTGAAAATACAGACAAGTGAGAGGATTGGGAATAGGGCCTAAAGAATACAAGACCAACGTGGTGCCTGAGATCTTTCCTGTATGTTTGATATTTCTTAACCAGGAGACATGGAACCTCTTCCTTTTCCTCTTTCCAAATCCTCTGTTTAGGCTGAAGGAAATCTCTCTGCAACACAGGGTTACACACAGTGTGAGAGTCTCAAAATTCCATGACTAATGAAGATGCAGGGGATGGGAATTCCTTTCTAATCACAATGTGAAATCCTCAGCAGCTTTTAAAAAACATTCTTTGAGCTAGGCTGATTAGTACTTCTCTATTGTTCAGAAATGTCTGAGAAGCAGACTGTATCTAAATATTTTAAAATGTGTTACTCTTTCAAAGTGTAGGGAGTATCCAAAATGTGTTTTGTATATGTGTAACTACAAATAACACCAAATATGAGATGCATCATGTGGGTGTCTCTACACTGGGTTAGTCACATAAAACATTAATTTTATTAATGTTTCATTTTTGCTGAAGTTTTTCTTTTACATACCTTTATAGAGCCTGTAATTATTAGATACAATATTTATTATTTTAAAAATTAGATTTACAGAAATCTCCTGACATACATACAATATGCATAAATCAATTTTGAATACACATCTTAAGACAAGTTTTGTCCAGTTGTAGCTAATGTGGTGTAATTATGACAATTCTGTGTCTCGAGGAAGGAAAACCCCCATCATTTATTCGAAACTATGGAATTTTATTCCTTTTTCTGAGCAGTATATGTCATTAGCAAAATTAAAATATGCATTGGAAGTGCCTACCTCAGGGATATTTTGTTGTGTTCCTCTCCTGTCCCTGAATATTGAAAGTGAGCTGGAGTCGTTTTAAGGTTTATACAGAACCAAAGTACAGCTGTAAAGACTTTTGAATGGGTGAAATTTGCAGCCACTTGAGTAAGATGCATCTCTTCTTTCAGTGGAAGAGAAAAGAAAGCTGAACGTTGTCTTGATTAGAAGAACATGAACAGGGAAAATCTGTGGAAAGTCAATGACTGTTGTCTCCTCTCCTGTGACTTAAATACCTTTAAGAGAAGTTTATCTGTATCCACTAAAACACGGAGTGTTACAGCACTGCAGCAAAACAGAGAAGTCATCCTGAGAACAGCACGTATTTCTGCACCAACTGCCATGTATTGTTTGAACCTTTGGCACAGGGAGGTTCCTCTCCCATCCAGGGAATGTGGAAAAAGCATCACCTAGAATTTTTCATGCACACAGAAAGCAAGAAGGTCTCTTCTTCCTTTGGGTATCTCTCCAAAAGTCTTCTGTTGCATCACCTTTTCCTATTGCAGAATCCTCATAGTGGGGCTGTGTGCAGAATGGAATTCAGTCTGCCTCATATGCCAGCCATTGTACTAGCCTTTTTTTTTCTTTCTTTCATGCTCATCTTTCTGTGGCTTTGACTCTGACATAAATATTTTTAGGCTTTTGGATTTCTTTTCGCCGTAAGCGATTGTTTTTAATCAGTATAAGCTCCTGGGAAGTCATTGGTCCAGGAACCAAAATGTACTTTTCCCTATGTATGATAGCAGAAGAGGAACATGGGAATCTGTTCCCACTTCTCAACTAGGAGTCATTTCCTTTGCTCTCTGTACTAATGCTTCTCAGACTGAGGCCAAGAAAGCTGTGTAGATTTTATATCTGCACTGTTGACCCCCATAAGAGAAGTGAATATGGACAAAGATATTCTATGTTTTATCCTAATGAAAAAGGAATTGAAACAAAACTGGTGACTATTTTCAGAGTAGCTACACTTTAAAATCACAGAATTGCAGAATAGTTGGGGCTGGAAGAGACATTACAGATCACCTAGTTCTAGTTTCAATCCTGACACAGACAGGGATACTTTCCACTAGGTCAGGTTGCTCAAAACCCCATGGAACCTGACCTTGAGCACTTCAGGGATAGGGCTTCCACAACTTGTCTGGGCAACCTGTGCCAGTGCTAAGCCATGCTCACAGGGAATACTTCTTCCTTATATCTGTCTAAATCTACTCTCTTTCAGTTTAAAGCCACCCACCTTGTCGTATCTCTACCTGTCCTTGGAAAATGTCCTTCTCCAGCTTTCTTGTAGACCCCCTTTATGCTCTGGAAGGCTACAGTAAGATCACTTTGAAGCCTTCTTTTCTCTGGGGTGACCAATCCTCTCAGCCTTTCCTCATCTTTGTGGCCTCTGGACTCTGACAGAGGTTTTGTCCTTCCTGTGCAGAATCTCATCACTTTCATGCTGCTGGTTCACTGCTGAGCAGGAGAATGTAGCCTTCATATGTCAGCCAATGTATTTTAAACCAAATGTTTCCAAGTCCCAGCTGCCACCCCCATGTTCCATACCCACACTGTGGTTTATACCATACTGCCCCAGGCGTGGCTGTCCCATCACTGATCTGTTGGTAGCAGCATTTTGTTATTACTCTGTTCAGAGTACCAGCCACAGACATTTACAGACAGGGGTATAAATACTGGAATAGGGGAAAGAGGGAGGAGAGTATGTTGTGGGCAGTCCTTGCTTGGGGGAAAGTGGTGATAGGATGGGAATGGAAAACCAGAGGTCATACACGTGCTGCTGAGGCCTGTCACAGGGCCAATACTCTGGGCTTTTCTGAAAGGGTCTCATGGACAGTACTAGCACAGCAAATTAAAACTGGGATCCTTTCCCTAAAACTTTTCATCCCTCAGATACATCTTCTTCCAACACATTCTTCATTACCTCTGTAATATTCCAAGAGAGATAGGATTCATATTGATCACAGCTGTCTGTTTCTTCAAGCGTCCAGAAGCCACACGTTCATCTCCAAAACAACCATCTGCCATGACATTATCATGGGAATTTTCAGGGTATTTATACTGATCTGACTAAAGATGATAAGCTCTTTGTCTTCCTGCATGAAGGCCCTAAGTTTCTAGTGATGTTCTTGCACCTTGGGTACACAATAGCCACTGTGATGGCAGATCTTAAAAATCTGAGAGATCTGATCTGAAAGGCAGACCTGATTTTGTCAAATTGACAAAATTGATTGAACCATTTAAGCATTTGGAGAAATATCCCTATGACAAAACTGCACACCCTGTGTTGTCTAAAGCACTCCAGTGCAGATGGGTAAGTAGCTGTTTGAACTCATCCTTACTTGTATCTCTTGCTGCAGTTACCTCCAGAGGTCATTTCATCTGTTAATTTACAAAAGGAATAGATTTTAATGCTTCAAATACTGGTTTGTGGTGTTTTCTTCTCATCTCTCTGACCAGTGTGATCATTTTGCTGTAGGTAATGTGAATGGTACAGTACAGTAAGTGTTAATGTGTAAAACTGTAGCTCCACCTGACCTAGATCCCAAGAATCCCTCCCCATGCATGTGGCAAGTGCTCCTCATGCTAATGAGGAAAGCATGCTCTTTGGAGAGGAAATACACACATCACGCTTCACATCTTAAAGTACTCAAGATGGTTTTTTGACAAGCCAGAGATAAGTAGCATGAGGCACAGATACATCCAATACTTGATGAGGTACCATACTACTTGATGAGATACCATAATATACACAAATCCATTATCACACAGCTGTCTTCCTCTACACATGCTGAGACTATCAATAATCACACTTGTTTTGGATTTCTGGGTAATATCCTGAGTTGAATTCAAATACAAGTATAATTGGGCACTAAAACTTTTTTCCTGCATTACAAAACAGAGCTAATTCAAAAATGTGTTGGATTCACTGAGAATTTTGAAGCATGTACTTGCTGCAACTGGATTTTTTTTAAGTTTCATACCCTTTTTCTTCTCCATTTCTCCATCTTTGACTTAGGAAAGTACAGACTAAGAAGGTAATAATTTATTTTTCCTATATTTATGAGAAAATTGAAAAAAACAGCATAAATTGAGTATTACTTTTTTTTTTTTTTAAGGAAGTCTGGCCTTGGTCAACTGCCTTTGGAAAACAAACCAACAGAAGCTTGATTAGACTCAAAGGTCATGCTAGATCAAGAATAATAGTTAAAGAATTTAAAAAAATGTAACCAGCCAAGAATTTTATAACCATTCTAATGAAGTCATAGACTTCAAAAGAAAATAAATTATTGACTGGCAGATTGAGTATTTGGAGACTTGCAGCCATCAAAGGAAAGAAGAAAATGTGTTCTTTGCAATATTTTAAATTCATAGATTACTCCAGTAGTTTAGAAATAGGGCCTGTAATAGGACCAGTAATCCTTAGCCAGTGCCTAGCTGGTTATGTTTTCCACATTGCCAATGAATCACAAAGCAAACACTTCAACAGCACTGCAAATTCCTATGGGGCTTTTACTCATGTTATTATTTTTGCAAGGTCTGACTCCTGATCTACCTGTGTGTGGAGAACCCTTATTCATGCCAATGAACAAAGGTGTAAGAAGAATGGTGTATTTCAGCTAATTTCTGTATTGAGTAAAATAGAACAAAATCTGGTTATAAGTGGTATGAAATAATCACTGTAAGAAAATGTCTCCATCTGGATCTATATACTACATTCAAAGAACTACTCATAATTACCTGGAAATTGACATTATTTTCAAGACAAATGGATAATATTGCAAAACCTTTTCATGGGCTGAGAGCAAAAATAATAAACCAGCCCAAGTACTAAACTGCTCTGGGTTGTAGGCATGACCAGAGAGAGTAAAAGTATGAAATAACACAGTCCATCCCAAGTCCCTGCTTTGACGTGTCAACAGGACTCAGAATCAGATCATTACATGCCCCCTTGCACAAGTGTATTGCAATCCTATTTTACTGTGTGAGCCTCTCTTTCCTGCAGTACAGCTGCATCCATCAGAGCACAGGATGGGCAGCATTCCATGAGTGAGACTGCTGAAATTCCGTTCCATTTGTTACCCCTCAGTATAAAACCATGCCTTATTTACTCCACACTATCTGAAGTTTCCAAAGGAATCTTCTTTGTTGTTGTCCCTCTGACTCTTACTGCAACAGTATTTTTGCACATCTTCAAGAAGAACAAACTCCTCCTTAGCTCCCAGTTTGGGGTAAAAAAGTGTTATACACATTTGGCAGAAAAAGAAGAGATTAAGCCACTTTCTTTGTTTCATATAAGGAGCAAACTCCAAGGGCTGAAAATCCAGCTCTCTCAGATTGCACTCTAGTGCCCTTATTCAATTAATCTCATCTGTTCTTGGTGGTTTAAACCCCTATGCTTGAGGTCTCTGCAATGAATGTAAGAGTACCAAGACTAGCAAATATCATTGCAGGACAGTGCTATGTTTGCCACTCCCTGCTCAGCAGGGAGCTGCCTTTGAGCACAGTGGAACTCAGTGGGTTCATGTACCAAAACCCAACTGCAGGGCTAAAATCACTGGGATTTAATGGCTCTTTCCCAGTGTCACTGGGAAAGATTCAGAGTGGCTGTGTTGAATTGTGCAGTGGTAGAGGAAAGAAGAAATTCTGCTTTGTGGCTCTGTGTTCTGGGCAATTATTGAACAGTAGTCTGGAGAAAGGACAGCAGTGAAATGATAGAATGGATTCTATGATTCAACACTGGGACAGTGACAAAATAGGTGAAAGTGTCACTGGGGTGCCAGGTACTGCCTTTCACAGCCAAAGGACTCTGCTTCCATTAGCCAGTCCTACATGAAAGGAAGCATATATTTGGAGAAAGGGGTTTACCACTTCTGGTATTTGCTGATTCCTAGCACTGGGGTACAGCAGCTGCCCAGCCTTTTCCCCTACTGCTGCTCCATCCTCACAGTGCTCTAATTGCTCCATTTCCACTACAACTTTCATTCACAGGGGAGAATGGGGAGGCCTTTTCTTCTTGCAGGCAATGCAGATTTTCTACAGGGAAATATGATAACTTTCCTGCAGCGTTGTTATGAAGAACTCTGCAATGTCTGACATCCCCCAGTATCGCTATAATTTGGCCTTGGCAGGCTTGAGAAGTGGGCTGATATGAAATATGTGAAGTTTGCACTTGTTTGCCAGTAAGTCTCTGACCTGCCTATTACATTTCAAGTGTCTGTCATCCAAATCCTTCAGTCATGATGTGTTTGAAATTCAATGGTAAGCCTTCCTAATAATGCAAAATGCCATCTATTATTTTTGAAGATTGGATTTTCAAGGAAAAAAATCATTTTGGACTACTACTTGGACTGAGAAGAAACAAGTTATTCCAGGTGGAATAATTAAAGCAGAGAGGGAAATGGAATTGAAAGAGGTCTCAGAGAAACATTTGTGTAGCTTTAGGGATAGGAATTGCATTAAACTCTGACTATAACAAACATACATTTAATTGCAGCTTTAACTCCAGCTGGGAGTGCAGCTATGTATGTAACACAGGGTGAAAGGATAGTTGTATGGTAAAAACAAAGCATCAGGATGGACTAGGCACTGAAATAAGCTGTTTGATCTGTTTCTCTCTCCCTTTGAATAACTACTTGTAAAATTACTGTAGTACTTGCACACCTCTTGGAGGTGATTGATTTCATGGAGGACTATTTTAGGTGGCATTCAATGTGTCAAAACATTATTTGAGACACTGAAAAGAGTCTGCCCTGTCTGCCTTTAGCATAATTCTCAATCATTTAGCCAAAAATGTTTCAGATGGTGAAAAGTTTTAGCCAGTATAATTGGTATAATCAAAAGTGTTTAAATGTATTGTTTTGACCATGGGTAGGTTTTTGGGTTTGGTTTTTTTTTAATGGTTATTAGTTTATTTGGTTGGTTTTATAGACATCCAAATTTTTTAAAAAAATCTAAATATAACTTACCAAAAGTCTTCCTGGGTTATCTGCAAAACCCATAGAAGACTGTCATCCTCCAGATGGTCATTCTGAGTCTCTAAATTAGATTTTCCTTTGAAACTGGCTTTCAAAAGAGGATTTGCTAACTATTCAGTGACTAGAGGATAACTAAATATTGGATGCAGCTCATCAGGTTTCAGTGCCTAATAGGAACACCTTCACCTGAACTAGTCATTTAGACTGGGTGGGGAGAAATATTACAGAGTATAAAATATGCATTTTTCACAAAAGACACACACGTGTCCAGGCATCCAGAAACAGAATTTATAGAGTGGCTATTAAGTAAATCTTTACATTGAAGAAGTCTCAAGGAATATTCCTAATGTTTAAATACCTCTTTATTCCTTGTCCTCTACCAGTCCTGCTATGAAACAAATGGCCTGATTATCCTTAGCATTTAAATGAAAATAACTTGATTTTCCACACATCTTGAAATAAAGATTATTATCCTCAAAACATAAGTATATGATTTGGTCTGTCTCTTACTCTGAAGTGACAAAACTTTTGTTGAACCAACTTCTCGTGTTCAGGATTTGATTTTTGGGTAGTAATGCCAAACCTAAAAAGGCCAGAACTTGAGGCAATCTGCCCAATTCAGAAGAGGAACACAAGGCTTGGCTCTTTTCATGGCAGATGCAAAGCTTATCCTCCACATTGTTGGCAGTTCTACTCTAGGCCTCTCTTTTTCCTCTATCTCTCACATTCCTTGTTTCCCTTCCCTCACCTCTGAAAAAGTTTTGCCAGGTTTGATTTCCCTTCCTTCGCCATCAGAAGAGAAACACTGTTTACAATCTGAAATCTGTGAAAAAACAGATTTTTTTTTTCAGGTCAGTCTGCTTATAAATATACTTAGCATCAGCAGAGCAATGTAATAGTTTTGTTTAAGTGGCCAGAAGCCTCTGCTTAAAAAGGGAAAAATATGCATTGCAGCAAACATTAAATGAAAAAAAACCCCAAGCCCCCAGAAATACTTAGGAAATGGAAATTAAGCTAGTCTTTCAAAACAACTTAAAAAAAAAGTTTCATTTCATTTTCTGGCTTCATTCAGTTTTCAGTTTCTATGTGTTCCAGTTGTTTTTTTTTAAAGAAATGTATTATTGAATTCTTTTTGCTGTAGATACTGCTTTGTGGTAAACAGAATTTGACCCCTCTTTTTCCATTACTTTTGTCAGGCTAAAGAAACTTATTCCAATGCTTTCTGATTTTTGTTTAAGAAGTTCACTCACATCTTGCCATTTCCTTTTTTTCAAAACATCAAATAATGAAAAATGTCTCCTCTGAATGTTGTTTTCACCTTAATTTTTAATCCTTTTAAATATTACTCTCTCTGTTCTCATTAAAAGAGTAGCACTATCTTGGCTTATGAACTGGGAGTCTGTCACAGGAAAAATTGTTCCTACACAGATGATTTTCCTGACCAAGTGTTACAAAAGGTTTTTATGATACTCTAGTTGATAACAGAAAAAGGACTCCAGTGCAGTCCTTTTGTGAATATCTTAAAGGAGAAAAGCCCTTTCTTCATTTATCATGAAGGTTTTTCTCCTTGTGCTTGGCCATTCTTCATCTTTAGTCTTGCAGCTCACTGCCTGTTCCATGACCTTCTTATCACCTTTTCTCCTTCAGATTTCTTGATCTCCAGAAGCAAGGTGCTTCTAGAGCCTGTGTTAGGTAAATCAGTTGCTTGCTCACTCCAGGCCACTGCTATCTTTACAGGCATCTGAACATTAATAGTAGTACAGAGAGCAAAAATGATGCACTTAAAATCATAATCCTAGAATCATTAAGGTTGGAAAATATCTCTGTGATGGAGTAGAGCTCTCAACCCAGCACCACCCTGTTCACCACTAAACAGAGTCCCCAGGTGCCACATCCATGTACTTTTCTTTCACACATCCAGGGATGGCACTTCCACCACTGCCCTGGGCAACTTATTCCAACACCTGACCACCCTCTCAGTGAATATTTTTTTTCCTAATATGTAATGTAAACCTTCCTGTGGACCAGGCTCTCAAACCAGAGGAAAGCCCAGGTGATTTTCAGACAAATGACCTCTGCTTTGTTTCTTGCACTAGAGCCTGTGATAGATAGGTTGTGTCATTGTCTGCACAACACAGAGCAGCTAGGTCAGGATGTTTCTGCTCTTTCTTATCTCTTCTGGGTGTTGATTATGTGCCCAGTCTTGTATAATGCTTAAGAACATATTGTTCTCTTGCAGAAGGTCATTGCATACGTATTGGATATACAATGCAATTCTAGACCTCAAAACAGCCCTTTCAAAGTGATTTCTTTCACTTGCTAGTAAAAAAGGTCAAAAAACCACTGCATTTTTCACTCTGAAGCAAATCAAAAGCAGAGTTGGACGCTCAGGAATTTGTTCTGCCAGAGATGATGTTATGCTTACAGCACAGGGGTTATTAAATATACCAGTATGCTCTTACAGAAATAAGGCACAAAGGCTTCAGCATCAGTGTCAGATACTAAGGATGAGGCATACCTGAATCAGAGCCCTGTCATGACTTTTTAGACCCATCTAATAAATATCCAGGAACCTCAGGTTTTGTAATCAATTTCTCAATTCCTAACTATCGTCAACTATGTTTTAGAAATTAATTAAATACCTTCTGTGAGGAAGACATTTTGTGAATAAGGGTAAGTGAAGATGGTAAAGGGCCTGGAAGGGAAGCCATACAAGGAGCAGCTGAGGTCACTTGGCTTGTTCTGGAGAAGAGAATGCTGAGGGGAGACTTCATGATGGTCTGTAACTTCCTCATGTGGGGAAGCAGAGAGGCACTCATCTCTTTTCTCTGGTGACCACTGACAGAACCTAAGGGAATGTATGGAAGTTGTGTCAGGGGAGGTTTAGGTGGGATATCAGGAACAAGTTCTTCACCCAGAGAGTGGTTGGGCACCAGAACAGGTTCCCCAGGGAAGTGTTCACAGCAGCAAGCCTGATAGAGTTCACTAAGTGTTTGGACAATGCTCTCAGGCACAGGGTGTGATTGGTGTGCAGGGCCAGGAGTTGGACTTGATGATCCTTTTGGGTCCCTTCTAACTCCAGATATTCTGTGACTTTATGGTTCCTCAGGAATGTCTGTTCTCTCCATCACCTTTCAAGTGACTTGTGATGGCCTTCATATTCTGACACTGTCTTGATGAAGTCTTTCCTTGCTATCCAACTACACTTTCCAATTGCAATTGTACTTCCATTTCAGTATTTAAATCCAGCTCCAAGGCTTCCCTGACAAATAAATCCCAGAGTGGTTTAGCATCTGTACAAACGACATATTGCAGACACAGTGCACTGAAATATGTTGTAAAAATTCAGATTTTATATGGTAGTCTAAGATATTTGAGTGAAAGCACAAACTGTGCTATCCAAGAGCAGATGTTAATTAGGAAGTCTTGTATCATATGTGCTCTTTGCTCTTTATTGGGCTGTTTCAGAAGTGTATTTCCAGACTAGCTCAGTCATCTCCAAGACAGTTTGAGTCTTCTATTGTCTCATCAGTCTAAGAAGACAGTTAAATTCTTACCTTTTGGAGAAGATATTTTGTCTGAGCAGTTCCATGTGTGCTAAAGCATATCCATCTGGCATCCGTGAAGGGAACTCAGTGTGATAAATATTACTACAAATTAGCATAGTTTGAAACCTTGGCTCCAAAAGGATTTAATTAACTATATTTACTGAATGGTCTTGGGATGTGTTTTAAGACTACTCCCTGCAGAGAGATGAAGGTAAACACAGACTTTGACACACTGCATGCTTGTGTTTGTGTGTGTGGATGTCTCCTCTGAAACTTTCTCTTGTCCAAAATACAGGTTTTGTTTTCTTGTTCCAAATGGAATATCCAACAACTTAGTCATTGGCAGTAAAACTTTTGGGTGCATGAACTCTTCAAAATAAAATGTCAATAGCTGAGGTTTTTTCCTAACATATGACTCAGGGTAAAAGTTCTACTGCCAAGGTTTGTCAGTCATTAAACCTTCACTCAGTGCAGATAAAATCTGTGTGCCTGGGAGTTGAAACAAGAAAAAACATGTATTCCAAGGCATAAACAAAGATCTCATATGTTTATAGTGCTCACCTATCTTTGGTTAAAATACCTTCCAGAACAGCTGTAGATCACCAGGCACATACTTGTGCACAGGTATTTCAGTGGCAGACTGATGGAGGCTTTCCTTCTGGCAGCAGCAAGTATTAGGTGTAGGCTGAACAGCAGCAAAGCAGCCAGATTTGTGAGGAAGCATAAAAGTAGCAACAGAAGATTAGGAAGGGCAACTGGAACCACTTCTAGACGGAAAGACAGATGGAAATTAGTTCAGACACTTTGGAAAGTAAATTAAATTTCAACTCAAGTATGTGCAAGAATTAGGAGACTGATAACAAAAGATATTAGAAAAACTTAAGAAACAAATAAAAAATTTAATTTCATTTAATACATTCTGTGCTGGAGAAATTCTCTCTTCTACATTTTCTCTGTATTTCTGATTTTTTTCTATAAATTGCTCAACCTCTTTTTTTCAGCCATTAAGGTCTTTTTCTGAATTAATTAAATTAGAACAAATTTTTTTCCAGGAAGACATAAGAGGAATGTATGACTTGGATTCATTTGCAAGACAGAACAATCCTAGTCAAAATGATGTTTCAGTTATTCATTTTTGGAATCTAGAGTTACATTGGTATTGTCTTTTATTTGTTGGAATCTGGAATTGAATTTCAACATAATTTTGTTTTTTTTATAAGACTCTTGACTCAGTACATGTGAGATTTGATGTCAGTGTAATGTTCTTATGTATGTATATATATGTGGTCAGTTTTCTTTTAGATTTATGTATACAAAAGAAGTTATAAATAATTTTAATACATAATATAGCATAAGATACCTCATGAGATTAGGAATGATAGGGCAAATGCCAAAATATTGCCCAAAGTCTTAGGAAACATGACATTAAATTTAGCCTGGTTTATGCTGATTACAGAACCATTACAAATCTAAGTGAAGGCTCAAATGATGTGTCACCCTTAGGATCTATAAAATTGCCTGTTCCATGGGCAACTCAAAAAAGTGATCTCTTATGCCTAGAGGGCTTCAGGGTTTTTTTAACTTTTTCCGTGCTTTGGTTTTTGGGCAGGCCATAAATTCAAGACCTGTGCCTGGGAGGCAGAAGCTCTCTGTTTGACCTGTGGTTGCCCTGTTTATGCCAAAGAACATTGCAGGAGCAACATACAAATAAATTTGACTTCTGTCAGTAGGACACATTTGCTTGACCTCAGCTTCCTTTACTATTTGCAGATCTTATAATTTATATGTAATTATTTATATATAATTTATATATAAGGTAAGATTACCTTTAGCAAACACCATAGCTGAACTGAATTTCCTACTCCACGGTGAAAATTAGACTCTTCTTTGAAGCTCTGTCACCCATGTTTTCCCCTTTGGTTTTCCCCTGCCTTCAGAGATGATATATTTGGTCTCTGATACAGTTCTTCATGCAAGGCAATGGTCACTGACCATGTCCTAAAATTGGAAAAGAAGTCATGTTAAGAATTTTGAAAATTTGAGTATAAAATACACTTTGTGAATAGTATAATGATGAATTTAAATTTATTTTCTTTATACCATATGTCAAAATCCTTAGTGAACTGTTAGGTTTTATTAACTTTCCATGGAATCTCTTAGGTGTTTTCACTGGCCAAATTCAGAACAAATATCTGAAAAAAGCATGTTAAATTAAATATACTGCAATATTTTAGATTATAACCTCTCTTTACGCACACAAACTACATTAACACAGCTGTGTAATGCCCTTTAGACTGAAACTGACAGCAGCTCCAGACAAGAAACCTGTGCAATAACTTTATTCTTGCATACAACTCCTACTTGGTTCTAACTCATTACTGACTAATCAGCGCTCTGGCAGGGTCTAGTATATAAAAAGCACCAAAGCAACTTAAAGCCACTTTTGTTCTCCCATCACTTATGTGAGGCGGTACAAAATACACAATTCAACTCATTGTGCTTTATATCACTTCATAACCAGCCCTCATCTAGTTTTCCTCTCACTAATGGCAGTAAAAGGGTTCTGACTAACTTGGGAAAATAATTATAGTTTCCTGAACATAGCTCAGATGGTAGATACACTCAACCTTTGTATTTCCTGGGATATTGGCCTAACCAACAAAAAAAAAAAAAAGCACAAAAACTTCATTCATATCTCTTTTATTTAGTAGCAGAAAGGGATATTATGTAACTTTGGAAATTCGATAAAGATGCAGCTTCAGAGATGGGCGAGTTAATGGAAGCATTCTGGTTTCCTCAAAAGGACTATGTCTCTTTGCAACAATCGTGGCTGAAGAGTCCCCCAGGGCTTGGAGTCCTCTTCTGTACTGCTGAAAGGATAATATTTAGAACAGAGACAATCACCTATTCATGCCCTGCTCTGATTTATGTTGTACACTTTGGATAACACTCATGCAGTAGCGGAAATTGTCAAAGTTTTGCCTATCTTTTAAGCCCTGGGCAAGGATGGAAGGGGAATAAAAAGCTTGAATGAAGCACTGAATATAGTACACTCTGCTGCTGTGCATAGTAGCTATAGACACATTAATATGCTTCTCTGGAAATACTTTGGACCTGTAGGTGTTCAGAGCCTCAGTTGAGTCCTGCTTTTGCCATGAATGAGAGCTTTTTGACTACATAATCTGTTCTCTGAGGCACCATGGAGAGTGACTGCTACAGCTTATTTACCGTGTGCCATGAGGTTTAAGGAAAGGCCCAGAAATACACAGCTGGAAAAGGAGAGAGAATGTCAGAAGACAAGGAAGACTGGATGTATCACAGGTGAATAAGGAAATACTCAGCTTAGAAGAAAGCCATGAAGTTAGGACTTGTATTTACTAAGACACATAACTGTAGTGGTGACTAGGAGAGAATTTTTGTTTGGTGGCATAGCTCTTGCTATGATGACTGGTAGGTGAGGTAACTTACATAATGTTTGATAGTTTTGGCATAATTCAAAGAAAATATAGTCCTCTTCTCTAGGCTTTTAGTAATTTATTAAGCTCTGGACCACCCGGTTTCACCACGAAACAAGTTCCCTGTAGGAAGCAGCAGGAAGGAGGGTGGTACTGGAGGAATTATTCTTTAGGCAGCAATAACACAAATTTTTTTCCAGATAAGTCAGTGATTCTCAAACTAATTTTCCTTTGCTTCTCAACAGGGGGCCCTTGGGATAGGACACAGTAATAATTATTTGGCTCTATGGCTCCCAGGAACTATAGTCCTTGTTTTCTGCTTCTGCGTGTGCGGTCCATCTGTGCCCCTAATCAAAATTACTTCTAGGACAGATAGAAACTTCTTGACTCTTGACTGCCACTGCTTCTTGTGGGAATCTGCCTGGCAATATGCCCACTCTTCCATTCTCTTTGTCTCTAGTTTGAAAACTTCAGTCCTAAGGCAGATTTTGCTTAATTATATATATATATCTATATCTATATGTGTATTTTTTAAAAATTTAAACTTAATTTAAGTGGTCTGAAGTTTTCAACTTCCTTGAGAACTTTGGAGTTGATCTGGTGAATCATTTCAGCCCTTTTGGTTTGGTAGTGTCTTTATTTCTCCCGTCTCCTTTTGTCTTTTAAATTCTCCTCCCTCATCTTAATGATATTACATTGACAGCTTGGGATGGTGAGGGAGGAAAGGAATAACCTCTTTTTATTCTCTCATTTCCCCATGTTACCTCTACTACTCTTGTTTTAACACTAAGAGAAACCATTGCAATGTTGTCGTACGTTTTCAGTGGCACAGATCCAGTGTTCTGAAAATTAACCTCATGTTCTGAATGGCATCTCTATTTGCCAGGAAATCACTTATTTACTCGTGGATGGCTACAGCCCTTGCCAGAACTGTCAGGTGTTCTAAACACACATGGAACTTTTCTGGGATATGGAGGTTTTGGCTTATTTGGCGTCTTAACTAAGAGGCAGTACATACCATCAAAGTGGAAAGGATCTTCTTGAATTAAATAGAAATTTCCACAAAAAGGTTTAAAACAAAAGCTTAAAGAAAAAAGGGAAGATACTTAGCCTTGTATGTTATTACCCTTGTAAATCCTCTTACCAAAGATAATTTCTTCTTTACTCTGTCTTGAAAAACAATTCTCTGTTAGTTAAACCAGGCAGTCACAGGAAGCCCTGCCTATCACTGTTTTGGACTCAGAAAAGTTATTTTTCTTAAATGAATTCTCCACTTAATCAGGTGTTTCTTGCTCCACATAGTTAACAGTGTGGTGGGTTAATGCCATCCTACACAGATCCAGTACAGATAGCAATTAAACAAGTCTGTCACCAAATAATCACAAAATTTAAAGCACTTGTATTAAGTGATCAAGTATTGTCAAGAAGTAGAAGCAACTGAAAAATGCTTCAGGATAAATATAGTAAAAAATTTTAAGGAAATAAATATGATTCTGTGTTTATGTTCTATGCAAGTGCTTTCAAGAGCTTCCCTGACATTTTTCCTGACAAAAGTAATGCCCTTATAGACATTGGCTTGCCTACAGCAGTGCCTGGCCAGAAAGCTTTCACATACAGAGAAGGATGATAAGCAGGAATTCTGGAGAAAGGGAAAATTTTCTGGGATTAATTACCTGACTGTCTGCAATAATTGGTATGGACCAAACAAACTCATTCAGAGGGAAGCTGGTTTTCTCTTGTCTTTGCCCTGGCAGAGATTAGAACTAGCTGAAACAGAAGGTGACCTTTTGAATGCTCATGTCCATATTCTGAAATTAGATAATATCACCTGGCTTCTTAAATTATTTCTTGGTTCCAGATGATTTTTTTTTTTGAGGTAGATTTACCATTTGATGAAAAGGATATTCAATTAAAATTCATATGCTGAACAAACACAGACCCTGAAATTTAAGTACTAGCAACTGCAGTACAACTAAAGACTTGAGAAAATTATGTAGTAGTGATAACAAAAAAGCACATTGATATTTTTAGATCTATTTAAACTCTTAAAATTGTGAAAAACAAATGAATCTTTCATCCATTTAATGTGAGCAGATGAATAAAAAATGCTCTACTGGGCAAATTCATACCTTTATCCACAAAAACTTATATCTTTAAATAACATAAAATTTATATTTTGACCTTTCAAGAAGAAACCACTGGAAGATATTGGAGATTATAAATTTCATTGTGAATGCTCTAATTCTGAGACACATTCATATACTTCTCTATAAAAGTACTCTTTTTAGATGATAATTTTGACCAGCCATGAAAATCACCAAGCCCGAACTCCACCCTCTGTGTCTAATACTGCACAATTATGCTGTCAGTCATTACACACAATACTGAGATTTTGACATTTTCAATGTGACTGAAAGTGCTTATATGACTAAATTAAGCTCATTAAAATACTGCCAACTTGAAATCTTCATGGACAAAAGGAGGAAATGTCTAATACAGATGCACTTAACCCAGTTTAACCCTCATTTTGCTTGTGAGAATAAATCTTTGTGTTTTATCACTGTAAAGAATAAATTTCTATGTGTGTCATTGCTTTGAATAGGTTGGATAAAAAACCCCACTCAAACCAATCCAGCACTCCCAACAGTGGCCACACTTTAATCACACTCACAAGCACGGGCAAGAGAGGGCATTACATTTTCAGAGCATGTCCCAGTGGAAACATTAAAGATCCTGCTAGTGGAAATGGGCTGCCTAGTACTACAATAAATATAAATCTGCCTGGAACGATCATGATTATCCTGGAATTCTAATGAATTGAGACTCTTGGTTTTGGTTAGGAGAAAGCTTTCAGGTTCCACAAGTGTTATCTGCTCAGCATTCATTTCATCTCATGGAACACTTCTAGATTTATGTTAAACTGAGGTGAACAAGCCTTTCTATTTTTGATTATTTTTTTAGTTAAACAAAATGTTTTAGAGTTCCTGTGGCTGAGGGTGGATGAATTAAAATGCAAGCTTTGGTGGGATATGTAACTAGTAAAGCATGTTTGATCAAAAATAAAGAAATAAAAATAATAGTTAAACTGTTACAGTCCTTCAGTTTTCTATTGCTGTTATCAGGTCTAGAAAAATGACAATGAACCAGGCTTAATATGTACTTTAAATTTGGTTAGTGTCTAATAGGATGTATTAGTTCAAATAAATATTTTGAGTGAATCTTATCTGCAAGAAGACATTTGTAAAAGTCTTATGTTCATATAAATATACATCTCAGACCTTATAATTCAACTTGTACACAAACAAATAAATAATTGTTCGAGAGTAGAATATTGGAATTTTTTATCCAAACCATTTATTTTTTCCTGTTAGAGTAGACAATAAAGTTCTGAAATGATCTTCCATATGTCAGATGAAAATGGACTTGTACTAAAGAAATGTTTGGGGTTTTTTTTATGAAATAAAATACTGTTTATTAGATGTTATTGGGGGATTTAAATGGATCTTCTGAAGAAATACTGTTCTGGTTGTAAAACAACCAAATTTCTAATATCTGGCTGATCATTCTGAGACTTTTTTTTCAAACTCTGGATCTTACACTGGATTGATACCACCAGTTAAATTCATTAATATCATCAACACTGGTGTGTTCTTGGTAGCTTCTACTGATTTGATCTCTTCTGGATACAGCTTAAAATCATATTTTACTTTGTGTTGCCTTTATATGCGAGAAGGATTCAAGTTATTCATGCAGAGTGTAAGTGTATGCTATAACTGACAAATTCTCGACATCAAAACCTGTGGCTGGTCACCTGAGACTCTCTTTGCGCACAGCAGAGCTAGTTATCAGAGATATATTTCATCACATCTTAAAGTAAATGTCAAAAATAGGTCAAGTGTATCACACCCTGGAAGTCCTTATTTCCATTTATTGACATTTGCAAAGTCAGCTCTTGATGTCTGCTGCAGAAATCCGAGCACAAGTGTTTATACTTTCATTGTCAGATCTGATTAGGAACTCACAAATAGCACTGGAGTGATTGGAGAACATTCCTGAGGCCTCTGCTCCAAATCTGCCCAGCTATTGAAGAGATGTATTTATTCCACAATGAGAATTAATAATAAAAAAAAATCAGTTTGGAGCTATGATAATTTTATTTTCTCTGACTTTGGGATTCCAGTGACACATTCAGGGACACAGGTTTATGTGTGCTGATTGCAAAATCCATGAGAAGGCAATGCAGCCTGGCATGACAGCTAATGAGCACCAAGTTCACATTTTGTCAGTAGTACAGGCTGGACTCAACAATGGAAGAAATGTTACATTATAACAAGAATTCTGCCTGACATGAAAAGCCATGAAAGAAAGCAGACAAGCAATAGTAAGGCTCAAAAAGGATGGAACTCCTCGAAATACTAAAAAATCCTCCTGATATTTAAAGCAGTTAAGCTGAAGACAAAGAGTTTTGATCAGAGAGGGTAAAGAAACTAATTGTTGCAGCAGAGAACACAACAGGATGACAGAAGATAAAATCAAAAGCAAAAGAGGGCCAAGTGGTTCTTTCTGTGTCTTTTGGAAATGTTGATAATTGACAGTTCTTGGATTCAAACCAGGTCTTGCTGTATTTGATATAAAGATAACTCCAATAGCTTGGAGGGAGTTTCATGAGTGTATCTTATCTCACTTCATGAAAACAGTATGTATTTTTAACTGGTAACAACTTCATTTCTGTAGAGTAGGAAAGAAAGGTGTGGAAAAATGATTGATTTCCAAATGTGATAACAAAATAGTGTTTGGTTTAGAAGGTGTGTCTGACAGCAAGCTTTAATTTATATGCCCAAAAGCCTTGGAAAATCTGGGGTGGGGGAAATAAACCTTAACAAAAATAGAACAACCATCATTCTGAGGTATAATTTACCTGCATTAAGGAGGTAATATGTATCATGCCTTGTTTTAATCAAACTTTCTGGATGCATGGAGATTAGATCCAGCAGCAATTAAACCATTGCCTCTGGAACACTGCACATCTTCAGGTGTGTAACACAGGGTAAGGAAAAAATTTGATTTATTCAGTTACAGAAGAGAGAAAGAAAGGGAGGGAGGGAGGGAGGGAGGGAGGGAGGAAGGGAGGAAGGAAGGAATACATGTGTGCTGTTTATCCAATATTCAAAATCATAGTATCAATATGTGGAATACAAGACTGAATTGTCATTGTTTAACTCATTACTGTCTGTCACTGTTTTCTGGAAATAATGGATAGTTTTAGCCCACCACTGTTGCCGCCAGCAACTTCAGGATCTTGTCCAGGGAAGCAGCAGGATTCTGGGGACCAGCATTAAACACCAACGAGACGGGCTCCCGTTCATGAAACCATTTATTCAGCATGGGAACAAAGGCTGTTTATCCAATATTCAAAATCATAGTATCAATATGTGGAATACAAGACTGAATTGTCATTGTTTAACTCATTACTGTCTGTCACTGTTTTCTGGAAATAATGGATAGTTTTAGCCCACCACCAGTTGTGAGGTTATAAATCATTTGTGAGATTTTTAAACTGATTTGCATTGTCTCACATCTGAAAGAGGATGAGCTCAAATATGTAGACAAATGAATTCAAATATGATTGTGCAAAAACTTGGCTAAATCTTAATTAGGTTGTGTACTAAAGTCACTGAGCCATTGAATCTAAACTCAGACACTTAGGAGCATGCAGTACTTCTTTCATGTCTATGGAAAAAATAACCTTGATTTCACCCAGAAACAAATTTGTAAAGCATCTAGGATAATTTTCCCATTCCAAATCAACATGAGTTTTGAAGATGAAAACACAGGAAATCTGTATTCATAAATGGCAGACAGGCCAGTTTCTGAGAAGTCATATTTTACTGCAAGAACAGATTTAATCAGGCCAAAATCATAGACTTTCAAAGTATTACATGGACATAAATTTGCAGTGTTAATTTCTGGTTTTTTGGGGTTTTTTTTGTTTTTTGGTTTTTGTTTTTGTTTTTTTTTTTGGTTGGTTTTGGGTTTTTTTCCTCCTTATTTACAAAATCTGATGTACAGGGAAACAGGTCTTGAAGTTTCATTAAAACTAATTCTGGTGCATGTCTCTTCAAGAATGACTGTCCCTGAAGAGAACAAAACCATAAAAGATCATGACAAACTGATTAAATGCAGACTGTTCTGGAAAACTGAGGTTCAGGGTCACTGGATTCCTCACTGCAATTCTAAAAGTTTAGCCCAGCTAAAGCTCTGGGACATCAATGAATCAGGAATTAGTCTACCAAATGAATCATTCTTCTAAGGGAAACCATGGAAGCTGTGACTTAACTGGTTTTTTTACAGGGAAGGAGAGCTTAGGGAAAAATCCACTTAACCCTCTCTTGGAGTTAGCAAAATGGTCCTTGAACTGGAAATGCTTCTAAACCATCTGAGTTCAATAAGCCACTCCTGAATTAATGCCATTAATTAAATTTTCCAGCAAGTTTTAAAGAAAAACATGAAATATTTCAGTTTCTGGGTCTTTTAAATGATAGTAACTGAAAGGAAAACACATTTATAAATTTCTTTCCAATGTAAATTAACCAGATTTTGTGTACTCAAAAGGGTCCATTTAGAAAGAGAAATGAGAAGGAGTTTTGATTGCTCAACAGCCAACAGATTTATCTGCTCCCAGCAGAGTCTCCTTGGTGTTGGAAACACTTCTCTTATGTCTAAATGGGAAGCAAAAAGGGATTGTTTAAAGAAAATTCTGGTGTTGGTGTTGGGTTCTCATGAAAGGTGGGACTTTTTAAGGAAACATGCTAACTTCCTATATGAAATTACCAGCATGCTATGTTTTTCCTTTAAATCTGCAGTTAAACCTAAGCCTGCTTGGCTGCCTGTAGAAGAATCATTAAAAGATGCAATCTGTTCCAGTTACAGTAACCTGCAGCAAATATTTCATAATTGAGAACTGTGGAGGCGTTGAATCCATACCTGAAACATTAATATCCTTAAAGCACATAAACAATTTCAGTGTCCAGGACTCTTTTCCCATGAATTCTCATTATGCTATTAAAATTCATACCTGAGGCTGCAGGGTAGGGTTGTTAACAGCTGACTTGGAATAAAGTATACACTAGATAAGGTTTATTCTATTAAACTGACTTGTCAGAAGTAGTTTCATTTTGTATTCTTTCCATAGAGCCTGATGTATGAATGTCTTAACACAGTAAATGAAACTTGATTCTTTTTGTTTTAAATATGGATCTGTGCAGAAATAATTGATGGTATGGCTGTATTTTTCATGATGCAATGATAGTTTGCATAGTTACCAGCTGCTAATGAGGTTTTAAAAACTGCATTTTTAAAAGTCAGACAATTTGTGCTCATAGAATATATCTGGCAGCCTCAGAGAAAGGCTGTCACACTAAACAAGTTATTTTCTGTGAGTTATCTGATAAGTGGCCTGTATCCATGCAGAGCTCTAATGTAAATCTTTTAAAAAATGTAGGAAAGCCTCAATATGATCACAATATGGTCCTGGGTGTTTTGTAAAGCCAACAACTCTTCCAGCCAACTTAATATTCCAGCCCTGGGAGGGACTCCTCCCTGTGTTTTGGGAGCTCTACAAGTTGTTTCTGAAATTCCAATATAATTACTAGCTTTATACCAGAAATCCCATGGAAGAGGCCTGATTGGAATGTATGCATTTTTGAAAACTGTATGATTTTTTAAAGGATTCTTTTTGTAGCTCTGTTTAATGGAACTGACTCCAACCTCAGCCTTAGAAGAACAGAAATATTTTCCTTTCCAACATGTCAAAATATGGTCACTTGCTCTGCTTCAGAAAGACTACATTCATATTCCTGTCCATGCTGCTTCTCCTGTCACATCCACAGGGCTATCCCTTTAAATTTCAAAGCATTCCTTAAAATTATTCCCTGGGCTGCTTACAAATAAGCAAGCTAACATCAAGATAAGACCTTTGGCCACTATTAGTGATCACCAGATAGACCAATATTATTTAATTTCCTTAAAAGCCCTTGGCTGCCTCAGCATAACAGTTTCACTTCCACATTTATTTTTCAGCCTTTGGTGATATGGGTTCAAGGTCCAGTAGGTCTCCTCTCTTCATTCAATGTAGATACCGTGGCTTTCTATAAAAACGGACTCAGCAGGGCATTTAGATCAAGATTAATAGACTTACAAGAATGGCATTTTCACGTGCTGTATTTAATATCCTTTCTTATTTATGAACAATATAGTCAACATCATCAATAGGATTTGAGGCCATACAATTGACTTTTAAAGATACAAAATAAATTCAGCTCAGTATCTCAGATTTAGGCATCTAAAGTCATTTGAGATGCTTGAGAGTATCAAGTATGGGTACAGAACTGACAGATCTGACACACTACCCGTGATCTTCTGAAGAAACACTTCAAGTAATTTCAAATTACACTGGAGGGCTAAATTGCATCCTTAGTCTGACTTCCACATTTTGCATGTAGAAGGTAATATAGATTATGTAAATTTATTCTGTCATTAAGAAGGAGAGCCAAAGTATCTGTGGCAAAAAAAACCCTGTGAAATTTGTCTGAGTGCTGATCTACCTGGATACCATTAAAATTACCTCAATTCAGATGTATATCCAAAATTCTTCTTTTCTGTAGACACCTTCCTGGGGTTGTACATTTGTTCATTTGGTCTCCCCCAGTCTGGCAAACTCTCTATTTCTATACCTGTGCAATTCCTGTGTTTAATGCCAGATGCCAAGACCAAGGGAAAGACACTTCTCAGAATTATTTCCTCTAAAGCACTCAATCTATGGTGTAGATAAAAGGTACCAGCTGGACAAATTGCCTGTATCTTTCCTTCCAGAAGAGAACACATTCTGAATGTCTTGAAAAGAAGACATTCTGATCTAGCTAGTGGTTGAACTGGTTCTGATCTAGTAATTGCTCTTTTAAAAGACACTTCTACAGGACTGTAGCCTAAATTTAGCATAGTGAATGTTTTTGTTCAAAGGCTAGTCACTAGTCAACAATTTCCAGTGCTGGAAAATATTATAAAAATTACTGGGAACAGCAGGCTGTCTGTTTTTTCCAAAAGCATTAGAAATTACCAGCTCTGAAATGAGACCCAGGCTCGTGGCTAGCCTGGAAATGGAATAAGAACCACCTATTTCTCCAATACAGTTCTTGAATTAATTCTGGCTTCTGGTTGGAAACATAATTCATTTTCCTTTCATTTTTACATTCTTAAAAGTTTTTTTGATTAAAACTGGGAGGTGACATGACAGGAGAATGCCAACTTTCTGCTGCTTGTTTCTTGAGAACAAGAAAACCAGTTCCCTGATGGAGACCTCATGGAAAAGTTCTGTAAGTCTGAGAGGAGAGATGGACTGAACGAGAGAGGGAGATGGGAGGACAGGAAGAGAAAAAGGGAGATTATTGAAAGGGGAAGCTGAAAACAGAATGCTGAAAACAGAATGCTGTAAAGTGGAAACTGAAACATTTTTGGGTTGCTGCTTCCAGGATTTTGTTCAAAAAAGGAGGACTTGCTCCTTTTTTTGAAAGGAGAAAGTTTGGGAAAGCGAGTAGAGGCAGAAAGGGTTTCTGGCCTAACCTTTCACAGCATCTTGGCTGAGCTGTGGACGATTTTACAGTGGAGATGAAACAATTTTGGAGACAGGCTTGAGCATGGAATAGGGGTGAACTCCACAAGCCCCAGGTTTTTAAAGAAAACCAAGAGGTTGTGTAAGGCTGTAAAGAGCACCTGAATTAGAGACCTCGGCTATGATATTGTGATTTGTAGACAGCTGTTTCACCTTCACTGGGTGATACTTATTGGAGTGCCTTTGCTGTGAGATGATAATCAAGGTTTTTCAGATATGAAGGTGAAAATATTTCAGTGAAAGATTATCAGATTAATCTCTGTACAAATAGCAACTGTTCTCTGTCTCAGAGGCTTTAAGAAAATGTTAATATTTGCTTAATTGCAAACACATTCAATGAATAGAAAACCTCGACATACTCTGAAAAAACTTGTTAAAAAATCCCAGTCCCAAACTCAAAGCAAACAGCAGAAAAAAACAGCTAAAATCCTGTGTGGGAAGCATTTCATTTGAGTTTATTCCATCCTTGATTAGTTTAAAGGAAAAATATTTTATTATAAAAGCATGGTTTAAGAATAAATCTCTATTCAAGTCAGCAGTGGAGAAGTTACTTAATTTCCATTGGCACCTGTGGGACCTAAGCACATGATTCATATTAGACAGATGCTTAAGTGCTTCCCTGAATAGGACTGTGACACAGTGACCCAGCCCCAGAAGTGTATTAATGTATTATATGCAGTCTCTATAATATGCCAGTAAACCAGAAATAAAATGGCTGCTTGTGCCAAAAACATCTCATGATATGTGGCTTACAGAATGGTACATTGTAGGTTTACTACTGTAACTCATTTTTATCACTGCAGTTCAGCTGATTTCCTGACAGAAAAGGTAAACAGGACAGAAGAATCAGCACTCCATGATTCCTCTGCACCTAAAGAGATTTATTCTCAAATGAGCTTAGGAACATTCCTTCTGCATTCTGATAGACAGCAAGCAGATCCAAGAAAGGCCATGCTATTCCTGGGGCTCTCAAACAGCAGAGAAATAAAAGGATTCTTAAAACATAGATTGTAACTTTGTCAGCACTCAGCAGAAAATCCTCAAATGTAAGTGAAAAGGTGAAATGCAATGGAAGAACAAATTCATTCAACAACCCCTCAGTTCACTAGTTTAGAAATACCCTCCCATATGACAGATTGGATAAGATACATTTTTAAGATTCTTTCTCTTTATCAATTTAATTTGTAGGTACTTCCAGTTTTATAATTAAGTATCTTACTCTTTTGCCTAACTGGAATACAATTCGTCCTCTACTAAGTCCAGAATTCAAAGTGATTAGATAAATCTGAGGGGAGTACATAACACATGTTCAAGCAAAAAACCCAAATAAATCAGTGTTGCAATCAAGTTCATTGCAGGGTCTATATTTTGAGAGGAATTAGGGGATTGAAAGCAGTGGTGTGCTCTTGCTAAATTCCATTGCTTGGGTCAAGGTCTGAAGGAAACAGGAATTGCTCCTAGATGGTAATAGGCAATTCATGACTTAGAACTACTCTGTCCCAGGGAAATAAATCCTGAACTGCAGCATTGAAAAGTGCTGCAGCTGCAAGACTAGGATGTAAAAAACCCAGACAAATGGAGCTGGAGAAGTGACAAAGTGTAGGTGAAGATGTGCAGGAGATGGATGCAACAAGGTGAAATCTGTCCTGTGATGCAAGGGCTCTTGAATGCCTGATTCCCAAGAATGGCAACATGTGCACTGAAGAATAAAAATGACCCAACTGTTAATTTCAAAAGTTTAGAGTTGAAGAGGATTTAAACAACAAGATTTAAATTACTGTGTTTAAATTGACTACCACAGTTTCTGGATTGAACCTGTATTTTGGTACAATGACTGAATTGTAATGTAACTGATGAAAAATGTACATTAATGTTTCCCATGCTGCTGCCAAATAGTCACTGTTCACATAGCATTAATACTTGCTACTTTTTCTAAATGAACTACAATATGTATTTAGTCTGACCTGACTGATTTTTTATTTTTTTTAATAGAAAATTATTCTATTTTATATATTGCTAAGATGGGCCTGCAGGTAAACTTTCTAAATCCTCTTTTCTTCATTGAAATTGTCCCAAAGAAATGGGGGAAGTGAGCTTGTACTCAATCCAGCCCTGGAAACTTGGGTTTGGTGGTGATTACCTTCCCTCAGAAGACTTACACAGAAGACAACAGCTTTGAATTCCTGAGTTGATACAGATCTGAAATCATCACCCACCTCTCTCTTTTTTGTCTTCAAAAGGATAAACAGAATTGCACACAACCATTTAAATGCACTTAAAGTACAATGTGTTAAAATATTTCCTACTAAAGGCCTGAGGAAAACCTGTTCTGCCATTCAAGCATGTCCAAATCCACAATAAGCATACATGTTCTGTTTTCATACAAAAGTCCTGGTAGGAAATGTTAAAATAGAATACAAGAATTGTCTGAAAAAAACTTACAAATGCTCTAGTTTGATTGCAGTTGTATTTGAGTGCCTAAAGCATCACTACTGTGTTGCTTTGTGAATCAAAAGGTATTTTTATTTTTGGATCTTCTTTCATCCACTGATGGAATTTTTAATCAACAAGAACAATTTCATCCTTTGTTATCTTCTATAAATTGTTTAAAAGCTCCTATTTACATTGAGGGGGCACAGAGCAAAATTTCACATATTGCAGGAGAAGTAGGTTGTGAATATCCACGATGTCTAATGTTAAATGTAATTTTAAATTGTCTGGTATAATGTGGGATTTCAGATTCTTTGCATAAAGAAAAAGTCAAATCACACCAATTGTCTCAGTGCATTTACTTGCAAATGCAGATCTGCTCAGCAAGGGAGTGTCCCAGACACATTGCCTGTGTCTGAAGGTAGGAGAAAATGAGGGAATTTTTCTCCTTTCTTGCTTCGTTTGGTGTTGCTTTGTCTTTCTTCATAAAACAGACTAAATATCAAGTGTATAAAAACCACTTGGAAGTGGAAACAAACAACAAAATACCACAATGCATTTCTTGCCTAGGATGGTTGTCCCAAAGCAGAACTCTTTTGGAACATGGTGTTGGCACTCCAAGCCTGTATTCAGGGAGGGGCTGTGATAAGGCACTTCCTCCAACCCAGACTTTTTCTCTTCCAATCTGTCAGACATTATTTGTCCATTTCCCTGCATCATTGTGAGTCTTAATCACTTAGGACAATGCTCATATAATCATCAGTGGAGGAAGGTTAAGGGTCTTAATGTGCCCCAAGCACTATAAAAGCCTCAGAAAAGAGGTTCAGGACTGAACAATATTATCTTAAAGGCTAAAGATGCTTTTTTTCCTCCTAATGTATACAACTAGATGGGCTTTTACTGTAATGAGCAGAAGTGACTATAAAGGTCACTGATAATACTCTGTATTTATAGAACAATTTAGAAATATTCCTATCTCTTCCCATCATTGTGGAGGAGTTTTACAATCCTTTCCTTTCATCAGGTTGGCCAATGACACAATTGTGGCTAATGACACAATTTCTTCTATGAAGTTTTTGGAACATGGTAGAACTTGAAACAGGAGTCAGGAACTTGGGTGTACATGTTTAGGCAGTTACATTTTCTTCAGAATTATTAAAACCTTTATCTACTCAGGGGATTTAGTGAGACTTTCACAGTTCCATATATAGAAATTAACTGATTTAGATAAAACATCTCTGAGATTGAGCAGCTTCAAGAACTTCACTGTCTTCTAATTATCAATCATCACCTAACTAGCTGATATTTCAGGTTCTAGGTTTAGCAGCGTTTACATCTCACACTCTCTTTGTGTCCCTATTTTAAAACACTGAAAATCAGATGACCCACTAGTGTTTTAGCAGACATTGTGTCATGGAACTTTTTTCTCTGAAGTGCCGATTTCAATACAACAATGCACACCCTAAATTAAATAGTTCCAATGAAAGGATTAGTGCAGCCAACTTGGCTTCAAGTTGACATAAGCTGGCCTAGCACACTGAGTAAGTCCTCAGGAGGATGGTGTTAAGATACCAGAGATACTCTTCCATTGACATCCAAAGTACTTCCAGAAAGTATTTGTACATTTCTGTTTCACCATAGGCACTTCTGAGGTAGAGAAGGGCTCAAGTCTGAGTCATGTGGTTGTGGAGGCCTGTGAAGCTTTTGTATACATTGTGTATAAAAGGGATCTTTTCAGGCTCTGGGATGTCCATTTGGCACTTCTTCAAGAATGTGAAAAGCAGGCTTAAATGAAAAATTCAATGTTCTGAAATAGCAGATTTTTCCAAATAATAAGAGACAGAAAACTTTTTTACTGAAAGCAAAACTTTTGTCCAACAAAATAACTCTAAAAGAAACAAAATCTCTTTTTTTATTTTTCCCACATGATGTGATCAAGTACATTTGTCATGGGTAATTTGTAAAGTGCATGCCTTTAACACTGTGTTGGTCACAAGATTTGTACATTGCAAAGGCCCAGTAAAACCTCAGAAAAAGCTTGGAAAACAGATCCTTGCTCATTTGTAACTAGAGCATGGAACAGACTGATATCTGAGCAGTGAGCTAACAAATGACCCATTACAGAGGTTATTTAAATGTTTAGTATAAAAATGGTAATGCCTCTTTAGGTACTTCCAATGGCAGCTCAGGAGTTTGAATTCTCTGTTGTAACAACAAAATGCTACACAATTTAATGAGAAGAGCTGGAACTATTAAACCCTACAAAGGTCACATCAATCGAAATCTGTGTGTAAGCCATTTAACTGGAACTTGTGTTTTTTAATCTGGAAGTTGATTTTTTTTTCTTTAGAGCTGAGAGACCCTGAATTCCAGGCTGGAGATGAGAAAGTTTACCTTTTTCACCTCACATACATAATGGGATTTTATAGATACTGTAGTCTAGACTCCCTCTGTGCATGAGAAGATGATTCAAGTTATCCATTACAAAATTACCCATTGAGCACAGTCTGTTACAAATAAAGGGAGTTTAGGCTGACTATTCCTAATACAGGTGTCAGACTACAGTTAGAAGTGTGTATGTTTATAGGGCTGCTCATAAACATTCCTGTAAACTGAATAGTGCTGCAAGTGTCTTTATAAAGAAAGACATTTTTTAATGATGGTTCTCTGAGTGTGGAGGCTCTGGAAAACTTCAGTTAATTTTTACTTTGTTATGAAATATTTTCTATTCACAGAGAAAGGTGATTAATGAATACAGACACCTGAAAGTCTTGAAGATCTAAGCATTGGAAACACATCATCTTACTGTACACATCTAGAGTCAACCAATGCCCCTTATTAGTCATTGGATAATCAGTTCCACTGTCATGGGCTTGTTTTCCTTAAATTAAGATTGTTTCACTTGGTCCTCAGAAATCTAGCACAGCAAGCCAAGCTAGCTTTGTGCTTCATTTGCCTGAAACAATTATTCTGGTCTTTTCACTTGGAGAATTTTTTTCACTCAGTGGTGCTGACTAGAGTTTGGCTGACTTTTTTCTGTCTGGTCACTCTAAAGTTTTGTTATCTGGTACATGGATAAAAATCCATACGGACCAATCTAAGGTAAACAAAACAAAATGAAACTTTAGAAAAATGGAAACAAACAAATGGGAATTTGAGAAGTGTTGCATGGGATGTACAGCATCTGCAGGCTTGCTATGCTGAACATTTCAGATAAAGAGCTGAGGACTTTAGCCAATTTCTTTTCCTCTCACCTATAATTTCATTCTCATTTTCTTATCATGGACATAAACACATCTGATGCAAAAAAACCCATAGAAAATTATTTCTATAAAGCTGGAATTCTTGTGGTAAACAACACTTTTACTTTGTGCAAGTAGAAAAACTCTGAGCAGCTTTACAGCACCGTAACTAGAGAGAGTTCTTTAGCAGAAAACTTTGCTTTCTTCAGCAAAGTAAAGAATATTCATAGCAAACATTTGGCTGTACAGTAGGTTTACAGCTACTACAGAAAAAATTAAACTTAAGTCACATTCTCTCTTGTAATTAGATAAAGTGATTTCAGACCATTCTGGCATGTAGCCATTAAGACTACTAAATCCTGAGCAAAGGTTCATGTTTTTAGATCTCTCTTTCCACTGGTGATGACCTGTTCAGGGAAACTATTAAACCAACATATTTCATCACATTAGAGACAAGCAGCACAATATTCTCTTTCATTCAGTTCCAGATATCATTCTTCTCTTAGGCTTAATTCATAGTCCTGTGTATGAGGCCCACCACCTATCAATGATCACAACTTTTTTTTATGGGCAAACTGTCAGCTGTCACCTGCCACATTTTACTATCATTCATTTTTAATTAGAACGTTGAATTTTTATCTTGATATTATCCTTTTACTTTAGCACCTTAAAAATCATTGTATTACTTATATCAAGATGAAAAGCTAGAGAAGAAAATATATAGCAGAGCAAGAAGAAATTATTTTAAAAGGGACTAATAGATAGATTTTTCTGAATAGAAATCATGGAAGTTTCCTTACTGTTACTCCCATGACCTAAACTAGGATAGTGTTGTGCCATACAACCTTGAATAAAAAAATAATTTTTTTTCTTTGAATTTAAAAACTGTGAGGAAACAAAAATTGTTAACAACTAGGCAGTTAGCAATTTGTAGGGCTCAGGTCTAAATCTGGACCCCTAAATTTAAGAGATTGTGGTGTAAATATCTTCAGGGAAGTGAGAGACATTGTTGTCTCTCTCATAGAAGTCAGAGGAGACCTAGCACAGGATTTAGTCTGGTTTGGTGTCTGGTGGCATTTCAGGTTCCTTGTGGCAGCTGCTTGGCCTCCCCCTAACAATTGAAAAGGATGTGGCTCCCCTGTAAATCTTTTGTTGTATCTCCCAGTCCTGTGAGTCTCAGACTCCCACAGCATTTCAACTGGTGTCAGATGCCTACATTTAGATAAATTAATTGAATACAGTAAAAACTAGAGATCACAGCTGGCCAAAAGACAGGTTGCCTAATCAATCTAATCTAATCTAATCTAATCTAATCTAATCTAATCTAATCTAATCTAATCTAATCCAATCCAATCCAATCCAATCCAATCCAGTCCCATCCGAAATGTTTCACAGAATCTCAGCCAGGCTCCAGTTGTCACTGTCATACATCTCCCCACTGCTCTGCCTTGTGTGGCACGAGATGCATAAACATCACAGAAATGAGCCGTGCCACAGATGTCTGCTCTCAGAACTTGAATGACTTTTCCATGTGCTGTCAATGGTGTTTATCAAAATCTGTGTTGATAATCATGAGATCTTAGACACCTACTGAATATATAAAAGTCTGCATTTGTATTCCTAAATTTAGACACATTTTATACAAGCAAAATCTGCACTACATTTTATTTTATTTTATTTATGCCAGTCTTTTGGTAGTTCTAAATAGCCCTGCAGAGGGACAGAGTTTCCACCCACCCTTGTTCCAACAGACAGATCCAGGAGGACAGCTGGGAGTGTATCCATGGAAGTCAGCAGCGGACAGCAGTAGCTGGTAGCACTCCACACTCACACCCTCGAGAGCAGCTGACCTGTGGTTTTGGCTTTGTGCTCCACAGTCAAAAAACACCCCCGAAGGTGCTCAGTCCAAAAGTGCTGTATTTTGCTGCCTAAAGACTTGGTTAGACAGCAGTTCCAAGTGAATGCTGTCCAGGCCACGATGGGAGGCTGGTCTTAGTCTGATGGAAGTAATAGCAGGTGTGGAGAGATCCCTTTGGAAACAAAATGGGCCAGCACAATTTTTGTGTTGATACAACATGTGTTCTTAGTTTTATTTGCATGAAACCTTTTCTGTTCATGTGCATTTATGCAATTGAAGAGAAAAACTATATAAAAGAACACAATGCAACTTTTGGAAAGCAAAGTGTGTATTTGGGAGACAACTGTTCACATCAAGGCCCAGTTGGAATTTTTTTTAATACCAAGGCAACTCAGTAAAACCAATGAACACTCTTGTTGCTGTAACTGAAAAAGATTTATCCCTTGGATTTTTACAGCTGAATGGGGTGCTTATAAGGGTCAGGATTTTGTCCTTTTTTTTTTACCCTATTCCCCAAAATCTTACCTTTCAATCAGCAAGGTCACAGAATCCTTGGGGGGAAAAATACAGAAATTGGCCAAGAATTTGATCTTGTTCCTCTGTTTTTTTTTTATATTTAGGAACTACAAGCTTTTCTTTGAGCAGCATGAGCACAGTGTGTTTACTTTCTAACACTGAGGGGTGTTTGGAAATACTTGATGTGATTTGAGTTTACTCTGTGCCTCTTTCTGTCTGCCTTGAAATAGTGATTGATATTTCCAATGTATGCACCTCTGGTGTTTGAAAACTGAATGGTAATAAAAACAAACAAAAACCCAAAAAAACCCACAAGAGTAGAACACATTCAGAGAGAAGGAAAACAAAGCATGGAGGATCTCTCTGTTGGAATCTAATGGTGAAGATGAGGAGAAACCTTGAATCTTGTTTAATTTGGACTTTTCTCGGGAATGTTCGGGAATGTTTCAGTTTAAGTTAGCTTGTTGCAACCTGGAAGAAGTTACAGCTTTAATAATATTCATCTGTGAAAATCTGAACAAGCTAATTATGTTTAGGCATGCCTGGGCTGAGGTGTTGCCCTAATTTAAGGCAACATTTTGTGGCTTAGAAGTGCAATAGTCACAAACCATAAGGAAACATAGAAGAGACTATTAAGTCTCCTCCTAGCAGGAAGAACTGTGTGTGGTCCTTCATCCTACATGTACTCTCAGTAAAATGCAGAAATCACTGGAAAATAAAGATGATTAGTGGAGCAAGAGAACTCAGCACAGTGAATGGCAGCTCACATTTCTGGGTCAGCTGGAACTTAGAAGTGTCCTTACTAAATTTCATGACTTGTCAAAGCCTTGGAAATTGTAAATTGTGAATGGAGCATTAATATGGAGTGTCTGGGAAACAGCCAGTTGCCCAAGCAGTTGCTTCCCAAGAAATTAAAGAAGACTTAAAATGTTTTCGGAAGTACTTTGGGCAAAGAATAACTTCTGATTTTATGTAATGCTATTTTTATTGCTGTACATTTCTAAGTCCACATTCAAAAAATGGTGTATTTGTCTCCTTGATTGCAGGAGCACCTAAACAGTTCACCATAATTTTGCAAAGATACTCATTGGGAGATATAAGTTGTTTTTATTAGTGATCCTAGAAACCGTACCTGGCCTATAAAACTGTCTAGTTGAAGGATTACACATATATAACTTTATTTACTCTTTTCAACTCTACCTGGCAAACATTTCACAACTGCACACCGTGTTTCAGTGGAAAGTAATCATTGTACTGCCAATGGCTTAGGAAAGGGTCTCCATTCTCAGTTGTAAATTTACCAATCTTCAGTAAGCAACACTGATTAATCCCAGATGAGTATGTGATTCTCCAAAGCTGTGGTCATAGCGTTGCGGATCTGGGATGGAAAACTAGGGGTCACATTTCTGTTTAGAGTGGCACATTCACATCTCTGCTTGTCTTCTGTTTTGCATACCTTAAAATCAACAACTGACTTACCTAACCTGGAAGGAATAAAGCAAAACAAAACAATACCCCCACAAAACACTCTTGTGAAATGAGGAAGATTAGAAACACGCCAGTAGGGCCTTTATATCTGTCATATCATACTGACTATTTTGCATTCCTATGTTATTGCAGCAATTTCTAAGTATGAAACTTCCTTTTCAGTGGTGTGTGTGGTGGGAAGTTATAAATTAGACCTATAGACAAATACAAATCTGAGGCAGAATGTTAGTGTGCATTATTCACAGAAAAAGGAGCTGTCTTTACCAGAGCTGTCAGTGGCTCTGCTATCCCACCCAAAATGCTAGATAATGATCTGTAGGAAAGAAATCTGTGCTGGCAACCAGCAGAAGTAGCATTAATGGGTCTTTTTTACTTCCATATTTTAAAAAAATCTTTCAACACAAGTATGGTTTAGTGGGTATCTGGGGACTTAACTGAAATATGGCCATTTCACTCACATTGTGATAAGAACACGTACATCTGAGCATTATCTTTTTCCAACTTGTGGAAGGAAAGTGGCTTAAGAAGCAAAATTATGCTTTAAGGAGTTAAACCTCTGATCACATACTTTGTTCCCACTCTGTGAGACACTTTAAGCTGCCTTTTCAGTTTTCCTCTCATTTGAAAATTCTCTCGCTAGTGGGGAGATGGTGCTCTGGTGATTAAACACAGATTTTAGTGTCTTGCTTTATTAACAATGTCTCTGTTTCTGCCAAATGTTGTTGCTGCTTCAGGATTCTTTGTTGTGTACCAAGAGCTGGCACATCTTCCTGCATTTGTTCTGGCACTTTTCTGTCCCCACGGTGCAGCAGCACAGGCACTAGAGGAGTAATCCAGCAAAACGCCCCAGGGACAGAAATGCCAACCAACCAAAGCCTGCCTTGAGTAATGCAGCCAGAACACTTGAACTGTCCTGGAAAATAGGAACTGGAGTAATGGAACTGAATTTTACAAAAGATACTATTAAAGGAAAAAAAATAAATAAGAAAAAGGTTTGAATTGAGCTCAGTTTTAAAGCCAACGTGAGCCTGAGCAGGGAGCAGTGCATAGCTGCTCCCAGGGCAGGGCAGGAGTCAAACTGGTCCACATTTTCCCTGAGCATGAAAATGATTGATGCCTTTTTTCTTACAGGCATTGACTGCTTAGTTCTGGCTAGTAGAGATGAGAGCTGCCTGCCATCCATTCCCACCCACCTGGTGATGAGGGAGGCAAATTTTGACCTTTTCCTCATCACAAGGCCTGAACATCTTCCAGAAATGCAATTGTCCCCATGAGGAACAGGAGAGCAGGAGTGCAGGAGAGCAGGAGTGGTCTGTGCCCATCAAATCAGAGGCTTGGGGATACAAACTCAAGTGTAAAGCTGAAAATGTAACAGCTTCATGACCAAGAACCCAAATTGGCACAGAAACTCCCAGAGCAGCAGTGTGGGAAGACAGCAGGCTGTGATTTGAAGCTGTAGTTTTCCATGTGGAACCTGCAGTCTGTGCTGGGATCTGCAGGGTGCTGGGAGATCTCCAGCCTGCAAGGTACCTCAGCCCACAGAGATGTTCCTGTCACAGGAAACAGGAACCTCTGGGTACTGAAAGCAGCTTGGCTTCGTTCTCCTGGAGACACCAAACATGTCCCACCTGGACTTGCAGAGAAGTCGCAATGAGGTCAATTTACCCTACCTGAAATATGGGAATTATGGTTCTGGTTTAAAGTGTTCTGCAATCTACAGCTAATTGTGAATTATTGATTTCTTTGTTCCCTGCTCAAAAGAGCTTTTGCTTCCATTTACAAAGCATTTACTTCTTTTCTCAGATCAGTAAATAATTTTTTAGCTCTACCCCAAATAAAATGAATTTTTAAATATTATTATATTAATTTTCATTTATTTGAACATGTGAACCATCTTATTAAATGTTTTGCAATGCTTTTCCAAAGCTTTTAAAAGAAATATTATTTATCTGAAGAATCACTTTATAACACAGTATTTCTATAAAATGTAATTTATTTCTTTAGATAAGACAGGTAATATTTTCTTTCTGGCATCCCACTGACATTTTGACACTCTTCTGATTCCCTCTGTTCTTGGATAACAGAAAACAACACTTAAGAAATTACAGGGGATTTATTTACAGTGAGACATTCATCAGTGAGGTGGCAATAGCCACTTTGGTACACATTGCAATCACATGAGCTTAAATAAATTTCCAAGCAGCTGTGATGCCTACTCTCTCCAGCTGCACTGCCCATGACTATTTTAAAGATCATTAACAATGCTCATGTAACAGCAGACTGTTACAATCTCCATGCAATGTAAAGGTTCCCTGACTAAACTAGCAATTTTCCATTACAACTCAAAATTATTATTAATGGCAGGGATTTGCATATTTTAAAATATCATTTTATGCTTAGTTTGCTTTCTAATGACTCGAAACATGCAGTAATGACCCTTTGGATTGTGTTCTTCTTTCTTTCTGAATTAATCCTGACAGCTTTCTCACTGTAAGAAATCATTGATTTCATAGTAGTATTGCACAGATTTCAATCATAGTCTTGAATCTGCATTTAGTTGTCATGACTGCAGCTGAACACTCTTCAAATGTTTAAGCCCTTCTGCTATCTCAACACCTTTTTAGAAAAGCCACCTCCCAGTGCCCACCAGGAATTAGCCATCAAAGCACAGGCAGTTACCATGGTCTGGGGAATCACTGAAGCATCAATCAGGGAACCTTTTTTCTCCTTTATTTGCCTGTTACCTAGGAAGAAACCCCTCTGTTTTTATGTTATTGATTCTTCCTTAATTGTTATCTCGATAAGTAGATTAAACATTAGTGCTCAGTAGGGTCAGGCCACTCCTGCTGCTCATAATTTCCAGTTCTATTTCAAAGATACTGTCAGTTTGCCTCCAACTCACTAACACATGTGTTTCACTTTAAAACTGAATTCATCTCATACAGATGCAAATCGCCTTGTTGCCTCCCCAGGGATTGTGTGAATTGGCATCCCCCACCATAACCTCTCCAGCTTGTGTGTTCCCTTGGAGCAGCCACTTAAATTCCACCTTACACCTGCAATATTGTTCCCTTTAGGAAGAACTGCTTTCTCTCCATGGGGATATGTCAGAATATAGCTGGTGGAAGCCAAAGGAGTCTTCGAAAAAAAGACTTATTATATTTGGATTTGAATAATAAGGGCTTCTCTGCAAGACTGCAGATTACCAAAAGTCCCCTTAAACCAAAATCTCTTTAGCATTCAAATAATCATTTAGACAGGAACTCAGTCACCTAAAGAAACTCCTTTCCACTTCATCATCATTCTGGGAATCAAGCCCTGAGACTTTTCCAGAAGTCTACTGGTATAAGACTGGTGTAAGAGGAAAATCAGACTCAGAATTTTCATTTTTTTCCAGCTATTAAGTGCCTTTCAGTTAATTTCCTTTTTTTGCTATTAATACTGAAAAATGTCACTTCCTCAACCTTTTTCATTCCCCCCTTTTCCATTTGGGTAATACAAATAGAAGTGTAAGACTCATGGCAGCATTACAGCAATGAAATCATATTATCACTGCCTTCAGTTTCCCCTTCCTGAGCACCCTGCTTCCCTACTAAGTTTGTACATATCTATTTTTTCTGAACATGGAACTGCTTTTTGGTTTTTTTTTTTTATTTTTAAACAGAGCAATATTAAATCAAGTCTTTGCTTTCGAAGTTACTCACTGGATAGATCTCTTATTTATTAAAGCTCTTTAGCAGTTTAACTGACTGCTGGTAAAATTAAGGAGGGATGATTCAGGATTGGGTCATATCTAAACTTAGTCAGTTTAGTTGACTTACAGTATATTATTTTAAAGATTTTTTTTTTAACTTGCATTTTTACATCATATCTTTGCTGTTGATGATTTGCTGTGGGAGCAGCACAGGTGTTTGACTTCTGCTTCATTGACACACAAGAACCATTTGCCACCTCCTCAGGCCAATTATCTCATGCACTTTCCATTTCAAAACCTACCAACCGAATTCATTTGCAAGGAAATAATCCTGCATTAAAGGATGTCCCTTGAGTAAAGGCTACTTACTCTGTGTAAAGCAATGAAAAATCACAGTCCTTAAATTATAATGTTGGCATTTAAGCTCTTCAGTTTCAGACTCCCAAGAGCTGTTTCCACCTTTTTGAGGTGGAAATAGTGATTTCTATTAAGATGTGACAGCATCTTTCCATAGACACAGTATCTCAGGGAATTTTTGAGAAATTTGTGCCAAACCTTATTTGGTGCAGTTGGTATGGGGAGACTCTCTGATGGTCAGTTCTCATGATTGCTCTGATAGAGATTATATTATTTTTTTTTGTTTTTTCATATAACAAACCCATCCTGATGGGTTTTGCAGTGTATACTACCCAGAATTCTTGTGCCAATTTAAAATTCTCTGCTGCCATGTGAACAGAATAAACTGTAGCAATGGTATGCAGACAAATGTGGCCCTTTGTTTATTGCAATCACATAAATCTGTGTGCATTGATACTGGTGCAAAGGTCTCTGATGATCCTGAAAGAGAGAATTTGGGCAGGATATCAATCTCTTATGATCCCGAAATAATGCCATGAGATCTTTAACTTCCACTTGAACAAGCACTAAAGGCAGAGAGATGGAAACTTGGATTAACTTCTTAGCCAAGTGACACCTCTCGCAATGTTTTTGACCCTTACTTTAAAGCTGTCACCGGTTGCCTTGATTTATGGAAACACTATCCTTTTAAATCCTCCTCCCTCTTATCTCTGCAGGCAGTTTCCTGATTTGCTTTTCTTTCTCTTAGATCATCCATATTATTTCTTGACAGAGGCTGTGTGGACAGCCACACTTTCGATAGTACTCAGAAAGAAAAATGATTCTCTGTTTTCCAGCTGAACAGAAAGTATTACAGATGGTTTTAGTAGTTTCACTCAGAAGACTTCAAGACTTCTTGTTTCAGGTTACAGAAGGAAAAATAGTAATTTTTAAAAATGCAGAAAAATATCACTACAAAGTCATTTTCATCCTACTCTAATTTCACAAGCTAAGTTTCCCAGGAAAATCTGAAGAGTACTATAGTAACAGGATACCTTTTCCATCATTCCAAAGAGCTTTTGTCAGTAATAAAGAACCTGTTGGGCTAACACCGATTCACCAACAAAAATAAAAGCTGGCCCCAGCCCCAGAGATTTTGTCTATACACTGGCACTGTACAAAACCATGACCATGAACAGGTCAGAGCATGGGCACACCAATATCTCTGTTATTTATCAGTTGCCATGATCCCTGCCACTGTTCTGCCTAGTGCCATTTTCTGTTATCCAGACAGCACCTGGGTGCAGTTCAAGGGACTGCACATGCCTCTTTCCCATGGGCAGTTTGGGTATTTTCATCCTGGTGCTCTTTGGAGAGAAGCAAGAAGAAGAAGAGTGTGAAGTCAGGCCATGCCATAGCATGGGGGGTTGGGGACACAGAATGGTCTTTGTCCTTTTTTACAACTCAGACACAGCCAGAGAGTCTGCAGCTGAAGCACAAGGAAAGTGGCAACAGGGGAAGACAGTGGAGAATCAGCCCAGGGGAAGGAAATTCTGTGAGGCATCACCTGCAGAAACATTGTCTATACTGGCATAGCCTCAACTGCATTTAAAATGAACTTTTCTAGAATCTGTTGGTCAAGATGAAAGAAATAATGAAGCCTGGCTTAAATGTTGAGAATAGATAATAGGGTAAAATTGTTAAGTTTTGATTTTTAGGCAGAAATACACCATAATTTTAAAAATGATGAAGAAGCTACCACTGGCCACACTGTTATTATCCCCTGCCCATACCGGTGGCTTTCACAATTTCCTTTGGAGAAAGGACACAAGCTAATTCTGCTCTCATCCAAAAAAAATGATGAGGTGGGACACGAATGAAGCAGAGCACATTTCTCCTACTCCAGTGGTGGCTGATCTGCCTTGTGGAAGCCTGACCTTTCCCAAACTCATTCAAAATCATTCAAACACACCCCATAAAATGTTCAATACTCTCTATTATGTTATTTTTTTTGCCATGGGTTAGGAAAATCTAAAAAAAAAATTGCCTGAAAGGTAATTTTGCAGAGAACACTACTGTTAAGTCAGTTACCATGCCTTACACTTGAGATTGACATCTCCTTTTTGACATTCCTTTGGTATGTGAGAAACCATATGTAGAAATAGACTTATAAGAGTTTGAAAATATGGACAAGCAAGTTGTACTTGATGTCCTTCTGAAAAGGCATCCACAAAGGGAATAAAACCAGAAAAAAAGAGTACCAAATACTAAGTCAAATCTGTCACTTGAATTTAAACCAGTGGTCTCGACAGAGTAATAACTTGAATGACAAAACCATTAAGGAGAAGGATCAGATTTTCTCAATGCGAAAATAAATGTGAAATAAATCTACCTCCAGCAAAGTCACTTTCCTTGTGATATTAATCTTGCAACATTCTTCTGCAAAGAGATTGAAACTGTCCCACCTTTATTTTACATGCAAAACAAAATGGGGACTTGAGACCCTAAATCTCAAAGTGAATTCATACAGTTTTTTGTCTTTTTCTTTTTCCTTTTTATTTTTTTTTTTTTTTCATGGACTTAGAATAAGTTTCCTTACTTTTTTTTTAAGTTACTGTGGTGAAGAAGCGAACTGGAACATGAATGCCAGGACTGTCTGCAGCACCATCTCTTGCTGCTCCAACCAGAAATGTGGGTAAAATCACAAACAAACAGCACAGTCCCAGTAGGCTCCAAATATCCTGAACTTCCACTCGTTAAAGCTGGGCCTTAAAACAATACAATATGGCTTCCCCCAGAGATTTTTTTTCTGAGAAAAAAGAATAATACACAGAGTCTTTAACAATTTTTGCCGTGTCTTCAGACTTTTGTAATGAAGCAGGGAAAGTGCAGCATGATTTCATTATGATTTGTCTATATACATTGTGAATATTGACTTTTTTGTCAATTAACATGTAAACATATCTTGAAAAGTCCACACAGCTTTAATACATGATCAGCACAGTTGTTCAGACTGTGGGTATTTTAAGAACATTCCCAGATTGCAGATATCAGAAGCAGATAATTTTGCTCAATATAATTATTGCAGCTTTCTTATATGACTTAAAATGTGCAAAGTTGAAGTTCTCTTTTTCCCAAAGTCAATTACCACAAAGCTATGGGAGAAAAACATTTTTTTCCACATGAAACCCAAGTTCTTAAGCTCTGTTCACACAGCTGGGCATGCAGAATCAGCAAAGCTCTTAAAAATTCCCCAGGGAATTAATGTGACTTAATGGCAGTGTAACAATGGGATAGGGCTTGTCACAGTCTTCCCAGTGACTTCCAAATAAAATAAAATGTAAAAAATAAATAAAATGAGAAAAATAACCATTCAGTGTTCTCTGACAGAAATAGTTGCAATGGTATTAACCAGCAAATTTGTACAGACCAAGACCGTAACCCTTGCTGTGTTTATTGCGATGAGACCGGTGCCACAGTCATTGAAAGTGTAGTAAGTGAAAATCCTTCATTGTTTCTGCACTGGTTTGTTCTGCTACAGTAGCTGGGGCAATTTAAAGGCCAACTCGTGGGAATTACTGCAGCATATACATTAGAAGTGAACATTATGTTAATATCATAACCCAGTCTGATTTAGCAGCTCTTTAAGGCATAGTACAAGATGGTCCCTTGTCTCCTTTGAACTGAAGATATGTCTTTTCTTACTGTGGAGACGATTTAAACTGATCACCAAGAGACATTTTGACTGAGCATTTTACATAATTTTACGGTTCTTATAATCTTGATTCTCTTTTAATAGAGAAAAACTGGCTGGCCTTCTCATGTGGATCATTCTGGTGTTGGGAAAGGGAAAAGAGCCAGTAAATGTTACATAAAAACAGGAGGGGAATTGAGCTACAGATGTACCCCAAAGCATCCAAACCAGTAAAACATATCCCATATTATCCTTGAACACTGCAGCCTCTTCAGAGGTACTGGATTGCTTCTCCAAAGTCCTGTTTAACACGATTGACATGAAAATGTCACCCCTGCCTGGTAGTGGATGTGAGTGGCATCAGTGGAGGGGTCTCCTGTGCCTGTTATCTCTTTTCTGCTGTCAAAGCATCAGCCCTACTCCTGCTCACTTTGGGTTTCTGCTGCCTGTCACTCCAATCCTGAGTGACACAGCCCAGGGTTTTCTCTGTGCCACCCTTGTGTGCTGATGGACACAGCCAGTATTTGTCTTCTCCTTCTTCCAGACTTTCCTGCAGTTGTCTCAAGTGTGAGGACCACAAAAGACTTGATAGCAATTACTAAGCTGGCACAGATTGTGAGGGGGCTGTGAAAAGAGGAGACCTATAAATTGTTTATTTTAGCTCCACAACTGAATAAACAGGAGAGAGGGAGAAAAAGAAGGCAGTGTTTGACAGTGTGCAAGAGGTGAATCAGTTCAGGTCTGGAAAGGTCAAATATTGAAAACCTGTTCCTTTGTCCAGCAAACCAACCAAAAAGACAGTCCTGAAAAAGCTGCTGCTGGAAAACAGCTTCATGCCATTCTGATTCAACATCCTGTCAGAAAAAGCTATCAAACCCCAGGCAGGATTCAAGGCTTTTAGGACTTGACAGGATTTTAGGGTGAGGTTCAATGCATCACTCTGCTGAGGACATTTCAACCTACTTCATCCCACCTAGAAGAATGCCATAAGTGCAGCATTATGGTTCAGCTCTTTCATTTTATGTAGATAAAGATCAAAAAAAATTGGAGCATAACTACCATTTCCCAAGTGAACACCCCAAAAAAATGTGAGGGATAACTAGTGCTGATATTTTTATATGGAATGATATATATTTAAATTAAAGTATTCAAAGGAGAGACTGGAGGAACCTTCAACATTTCTGACTTAAGACTGCCATACTCACTTGAAATTATACTTTGTTTTATTGAACAGTGACTGAGAGTGATGAGAGGATTGCTGTGGGAGGAGAAAGTTTTAAATTACCTTTTTGTTGTTAGAAACAAAATTTGATCCTGTGTTTTCCAGATTCTGCATTAATTCTATTATTATTAAGTAAAAATGAAGACATTGTTTCTGTTTCTCTTTAAGGCAGATTTAAGAAACTAGCCTTTTTCCTTCCAAACTCATAAAATTTCCTGGAAACAGAACTCAAGAGTGCTACTATTTCTCAAAAAAAAAAAAAAAAAGAAGGAAAGAAAATATTCCAAATTACCCAGCTTTCTGAGTAAATCTTATTCTTAGATTTAATCTAAGCTAACCTAATCCAAGCTTCTCAATTTTCTCAGATGCACCACACAGTTCAAGGTCTCATTATTGTATTCACACATGCATATTTTGCCATTTATTTATTCTGAAAATTCTATTCATCTTCTAATTATTATTGTAGCTATTGATGTATGGGCTTCCTGATACAATGAGACAATAATTCTTGATGGAAGGCACACGAGGATTTTTTGGGAATGCAAGAAGGGAGAAATCTGAAGAAGCCCTATCAGTGTGTGACAAAGTATATTTTGGGTAGAGGATATTGCTTTTACTGCCTGGTGACATCACAGTCAGACTGTGTTCTGCACTGCATCTGCTATTATATACTTTGTTTGAAGAAATACAATTCCTATGGTACAGTGTTTCCTAAAGCCAAAATTGAATATACATGTAGAACTCACTGGGAGAGAAGCTGAAAAAAACCCAAACCAAACCCTGCAATAAATAGGTGTTCCTAGATTAAATACTTGAACTGCTTATTTTGGAGATCACTTCTCAAACTAACATAGATGCAGGTCATGTTTTCCAAAGAGTAACAGTCTTGACCTCTGTTGGCTGGGTCATAAAACTGTTGTGGGAGGCTATTGTGGAGCACGTTCTTTAGGTCAATGTGTTTCAGTTTAGATCATTGGACTCTGAGATAAAACCTCTCCTCTGGCAGTTTCTAAAGGATTGGGCTCCTCAGAAAGTCCATGCAAGCCCAGGATAAAAATAAAAAAACCAAATGCCTGTAGAAAAGCATTGGTCATGAATTAAGAATCCCTTTTCCAATCAATTCTTTTATGAGGGGTAGGAAGGGAGGCTGGGGCAGAGAGAGAGGGAAGCTTACTTGGGAGGAAGGGAGGCAACAGAGCTAAATGATGACTTATGAATAATAATTTCTTTTGTTGTCATGACATTTTATTGCATTTGGCACCAAATGGCTATATCGTTATAGGAATTTATGTTCATGCCTCATTCAAATGGGGAAAAAAGAAATTAACAATTTGGTTCTAAAATAAAAAGCAAATTCAGGAACATATGCAAGGAAAATTACCTCTTTCATTTAGTCCAGCTTTAATAATGTGTAAAAGTAGGAACTTACTGTCCACCTGGTTTGGTCAAATTCTGTTTGGTTGCCCTTGGGCTTTATAGTTAATCAAGCAGAGGAAGAAATCTGCTAGCTGTGTTCAAAACTGAAAAAACGTGGATAAGGTTTTAAAAGATTGGTGTGATTCCAGAGACCATGTCACTCAAGTCTCTGGTAATGGTTTTCAAATTAATTACAACAATTATCCATCCCAATCAGAAATCATCTAAAGACTCCCAGAGACTTGAGCACTGGGCAGGCTCAAGATTAGATACACAGGCTTGAAGAGCTCATCAAGTGATACCAGTGTCTGTGGAGCCTGGGGTGAGAGAACAGGACATCCCACCTCTGTCTAAACTGCACATTGTATTTGCCTCTTTCCTGCCTTGTCTCAGAGGTGGGCCTGTCCAGTGCCTCCACATAATTCCTCTGAAGCTCCTAAGTGGCTTTCAAAGCTGAGTGACAACAGCACTTGCCCTAAAGAGAGCTGGAGTTTGGGTTTGCTGAACCAAAGTTCAGTCTCTGTGGGTGTTCTCCCAGTTAGACACTTGTGTGCCCATGGCAACTGACTTCTCGTGATGTCCACTTTGTGGTGTTGTTCTTGGATGGCTGGAATAGAGAATGCTTTTACAGCTATTTGCTTCACTTGACTGAGGATGGAATGGTTCCAGTTGTGTAAATAACTGCTGGTGCTCTTCCAGCTTTTCTCCTCACTACCCCACAGAGATGCATTTGCTTAAGCAGGGCATAGTAGGAGAAGAAGCTCTGCTGGATTCCTCCTCACAAACCTTGCAGCACATCTCAGGCCTGACCTTCAGCCTCTCTCTCAGTATAGCCCATGACCTCTCCTGGAACAGTTCTGCCACATTAAGTCATGGTTTTGTCTAATAGCAAATTAAGGGGGATAACTTAACCCATGTGACTCTTGGTAGGACTTGGGCCTCCAGAGACAATCAGTGAATTTCCCAATCAGCTAGACATTTGTCTATCCTTATATGAATCCCATGAGATAACAGTTGCACGGAAAGGAATATTATCTAATTAACACATGCAGTTGGAATCTGATCTTCCCTTTTCCTCTGGACTATCCCAGCTGAAACTGCACTCACATCACTACAGGATTTCTGAGGATTACACAAAGTGCTTTTTCCCATACACATGGTGAGTATGAGTTTCATCCATCAATGCAAGCTTGCATAAGCCCTGTGAATGAAGGGTTAGATGTGACTTTGAAATCCTATCTTAAGTGGCAGAAAAAATGGAAAGTGCAGAGAATATAACATACAATGTGTGGATATGATTTTTTTTCCCATCTATAGCTGTAATCTGTAGTTTATGAATGTTAAATTCAGGCAGGCCTTTGTTTGCTTGACAAGTAAACAGCATGGAAATTAAAAATCATCTTTTGATATTCTATGCCAGAGTAGTAACATCTGAAAGTTACTGCTGATTTTGAGGCTTGCATGCCTCCAAATACCCACAGTTACAGAGGAAAAGAGTGAAAATTAGTACTTATAATCCCCTGGCTCCTAGTTTTATAGCCACATGCTGAGATGCTTCTGGGAAAAATGATGAAGAAGGGAAGATGCCTAAGTTCTGATCTGATATAAATTCCTGAAGTTATATTTGTTCCTGGAGTTATGTTGTCAATGTCTGCTGAAGATATGACACACTTAAAAATGTATTTACCAAAAAAATAAAAGCATTCACCGCTGACTTGCAAAAATTACTCTCCTTCTCCACAGGTACTAGAGATGGTACAGAGTATTGAACCTGAAAAATCCAAACAGACAAAAAGCCCATCAGCCTTTCCTATCCAGGGACTATCGTCTGAAACACATTAAAAAAAACAAACAAAAAAACCTAAACACACAGAGAAACAGTACAAAAATGAAGTGGCTTTTGTAGCTTCATAGCCTTTTAGCTTTGCCAAGGTCTCATTCAAACCTTTGAAAGAAGAGGAAAATACTCAAAGCTTTAGAGTAGAGACCATATTTCCTTTTTCTTTCTTTCTCAGCATTAACTTTCTTCTCAAGCCCTTCAGTATCCTTAAACCTTCTTCCTCCAGGAAGTAGCATTAGGGAGAAAGCCCAGACAGAAAAAAGTGTATTCCAGGGGCCATGGATACAGGATAGGCAATAGAATAACCAAGGAAGACTATTCATGAAGAGCTGATCTTTGGCATCCTCTGGCATATCCATAGAGCTGGAAATCATGCCAGTTCTTGGGTTCTGTTCAAAACAGTGCAAAAGAAAGGCCAGCAACATCCTCACTATCTTTAGAAGAACTATCCTAGTGCAGAAAAAGCTGCTAAAACCAAGATCACAAGAGAAGGAGGTTTCCAGTCCAGCTTGTGTAATTTTAATGGAGACATAATTTGAAGGAGTTATAATCACTGGAAAATCAGTTTTTGGCTGAGATATCTAAGAGGTAGAATCAAAAATCTCCAGTTAGTTTTATCAGCTGAGCCTACAAAATGCAAACTGAATTGCTGAGAGAATTCCTTATGGTTAAAAATCAGCTAGATACTGATCAGGATGCTTTACTTGAATAATTTCTGAAAAATAAGACCCTATAAAACATAATATATTTGCTGGTAAAGAGATATTAATTGCATTTGTACCTCATTCTGTCCAGCTGGATTAAATTCTTGCTGAGCACATCAGACAGCTTTTATTTGCTTCTTGTCATGCTAAGTAAGAAGGCATTTAATGCTAGAAAATATCTTTTAAACTATATAAATCTTTGCAGCCACAAAAGGACCCACTCAGACTGAAAATCCTTGCTTTTTAAAACAAACTCTCTTTGTTAACATATTTTCAATCCAAATATTCAAAGTAATTTTTAACCCTTGTTGTCTTTTCTCCCCTCTTACATGATACACTTGTTCACTTACTGCAGTATACTTGATTTAGATTCTTCACTTTTTGCTCAACACACCATACTTTAAGCATGGTAAAGTCTCATTAAAGCAAATCAATGTAAACTTCAGGTCACTCTCTTGGTAACTTTGTATGGCAAAAGAATTGATGCATGTCTTTTACTGTAGAGTGATGTATAATAATAAAAATCCTGGGAAAGTTAAGTGGACAAGCCTGGATCAGATATTCCCTCAAAAATGTCATCATTCCATGAACCTGAGAAGCTCAATAAAATTAATGCCAAAAAAATTAATCATTTAAAAGTGGGAGCACAGCCTAGATTTAGCCAAATCCAGGCTTTAGAATTTAGCACCATACTACATGTCTCATAACAAGATATTTGACAGATATGGATTTTTATCTGCTCATTTTTGCCATATGCATGTAAACTTTATATTTTATTTTCATGATTAAGTTTTCATAATGAAAATGCTTCTGGATCATATGAGTCATCTAGTTCAAATATCCTGTTAAAGAAATGTAACTCCTCAATTTAGAAAATGTGGCATATTTTCATGTCTAAAAAGCTCATTAGTGCTAGGAATTTTTCTAGACTGTCCACAAATTGAATTACAGACTATATTTTGAAGAAAAAAAAAAAGAATTGTGATGGAAAAGGGTTGACTTAGCAGTTCACCCATAAATACTAAATGAAAAAAGAGAGTGCTGCACCTGGGAACCACTTGTGTTAGAAAAGGATGCTCATTCCAGCACTGGCCTCTGGCTTAGGGATCTCTGTTCACTTCTGTTCACCCTTGAGGTGGAACAGGTATAGGCTTCATTGCTAACTCTAAATTCAGACATAATCAGGATTTATATCATCTGTGGGAAACTCTATTACCAAATTAGTTGGTTGCTCTGTTCCTATAAAAGATTTGATTACCTGAGTCCTTGCATGCAGTGATTTCACATTCTCTGTGTTAGCAGAGGTCCATGACAGCAGATTTCAAGTGGATTATCAGCCATCAACCAGTTTTAATCTCTGAAGTCACAAGTTAGTTTTTCTGGCTGATATTAACCTGGGACATGCCTTTTAAGTAGGAGCCAAAATAATACAAACAAGTTCATTTTTGAATGTGAATTTAAGGAACTAAAAGAATCTCAGTAAAATAAATTGGTAGGGTACCAATGGTACTACCCTGGATTGGCCTAAATATTCCTGTATGACCAATTGCTTTTAATATGAATATTTGGATTTCATTTGAGTGGTGTTGCAACGTCATCTGCATAAATCTTTTTTCAAACAGTATTCATTTAATATGTGCTTTGCTTGGTCAAGGCCTAGAAACAAAGAATTCTTTAAAAATAAACAGGAACAAATTCCAAGGATGAGAAGATATCCCTCAGGAGTTCCAAAGGAACATATATTGAGTAATATTATCAGGAATTCTATAGGCAACATTAATTGTTACCATTCCCAAACACTTGAAAAATCAGTCATTGGCTTACATGAAACTCAAAATCTATAATATCTTCCAGGCATAGTTTTCAGATATCTTATATTTGCTTTTTATTGCTGAAGTTGCTATGGTTTGAATTTCCAATCTTTTGTCTGCCATAGCCTGTAAGGTGATGTTCTATCTATGTTTAATGGAAACTGATCTGATATGAACACACAGCTTGGAGCTGAATTTTCAGAAATCTGCCAGCTATTTCTTAAAATCTTAAAATAATTTCTTAAATCTTAAAATAATATGATGAGACTAGGAGTTACAGAGGCAGGTCAGAAACCACAGTATGTCATTTTGCTTCCGTGATTTGGAGATCCCTTGGGAGGTTCCCTTCCCAAAAGACCCAACTGTGTTACTGCAAAGCTGAAGACCTGTTCCATAAAAATCTTGCTCCAAAGAGAAGACCATACCAGTTTGTCAGGACCCAAGAATTCAACACTTGGGATCTTTTTTGTGCAGTTCATTGTGTGGTACAGTGACAGCTCCACTTGCTGCCTCTCTCTAAGAGAAGAAATAAACCCCAGAATGTGTGAGGGACCAGAGCACAGCACTGCAGGAGTGATGCTTAAAAAGCTCATTATCTACGAAATGCATTGCATGTCCTTCATTAGACTGTAAGAACTGTGACTCTAAAGCAATCGTATGATGTCTTCCTTACAACAGTCTCTTTGTATTTATCTTCTCAACAATTTCCAGGGAATTGGTATTAGACTTTCCTACAAACTGGGAGACAGGACACAGAGATAGATTACCTTGGACAAGTCTTCAAAAGAGTTGAACCTGTGCCACCACAGACCACACACTTGTTCCTAACCCAAACAGGTGGATTTCACTCTTTGCTTCCCTTTCACAAAACTAGATCTCCTTATGATTACACTTGAAGTTTCAGCTGCACTGTTACTTCTTCCCAAAGAAGACAGCAGGGTTGTAGCAGATTAATCTGCCTTTTATTTCCATCAGGCAAGTAGCTTGACTTTTTAACTGACCTGCTGTGATTTCTGAGTTGAGGAATAACACAAAAGGTTTTTATTAAAACCAAAATACTTAGCTTTTTTGAAACACCCTGCTTGGTATTTGCTTTCTACACACAAAACCTGTTTTTCTTTCATCCCTCCAAAACATTTTGATGAAAAAGATCCTCAAGCCTTACTTATTCAGTAACTGGGCCTTTAAAAACAAATTTTGGATAATATGAGTTTTTATAGCACATTTATATATTTATTTCTTGGATTAGTGTATTTAAGGGGCTGTGAGGAGCTGAGGGGATTGACTGCTTTTTCTAAACCACATGGGGTTCTTTTGGCATTAGTGATGAAGCTGCTCTATGCCAGACAACTAAGGCTTATGAACAAAGCTACTTGATTTAAAAGTTCATGCACAGGTTACAGAAACACCGGTGGTGTGAGCAGGTTTTCTCTCCTCCCTCTTTTAAACCCTTAAACACCTCTTTTCCCAGAAACAGCTAACTCCAGCTAAGGGGCTTACACATGCCTGAAGAAAGCAAAATGTCTGTGTTTCTGCTTCTCCAGCAGACCTGGACACAGCTCCTGTGGCAGGCCCTCATTTACTGCTTAATTCTTTTTACAGGCAGCAGGTATTAAACAAGCTCCTTGCAGCAGCTGCTCTGGGAAACATTGGCATGGCTGTAATCCCCTGGCTGAAATGCTCCAAGGTATTTACTGATTCTGCTCAGCTGAAGAGCCTCCAAGTCACTGCAGCCAGACTAACTCTGGGCTCCTGGTGTTAGTAGCCAAATGTTAAAACAAATCAAAATATATGTCCAGGATCTGAATTTTAGGCTAAGTAGGAAAAGTGCCCAGATCAAAAAACCTCTACAGTGGGACATCCAGGAAGGTTCTGTTTTGCTCTTGAGTCCTTTTCAAAACATGCTTGTTTTCTTTAAATTTAATTCAACTTTTGAAATGTAGAATATAATTTCAAACTGGAATTAGAAACATATTTGCTTATGACTCAAATAGATAAATTGATGGGCTTTTCCCCCTCCCAGTTTTTTGTTTAATACTTTTCAGATTCTTTTTCCTAATTTGGTAACTCTAGAGTTTGGGATTTTTAAAATTTTATTTATTTTTAAGCAAGAATTTTAGGAAATAAATTATTTACTGAAAAGCATCAACCAGCACTGGAAAATCACTTTTGAACAAAACATAATGAAAAATGTTCTCAAAGAAAACATGGAAAAGGACCCAGCAAACATTCTACTGCAAGATGAACAGGAATATGAAAAAAATATGGACTTCATTAGACAGATAAATTTCTCATAATTGCCTAATCTAATAATCAGGCTGACTACGGGCTCTGTGTCCTTTAGTGAAAAGAAGGATGCAAGAAATGCTGAAGTCCTGGTTTACTGTCTTCTGTCAGACACTTCAGTTTTATATTACAGCCTTTGCTGTATCACTGTTATTATAGTTTATCATTATCATTAGTATTTTTGATACCAGGCTGCTTTAGCTTCTTTTTCCAGGGACTGGAGTTTTATGGATTGAGCAGACAGCGTACCAGCAGCAGAAAATTATTCACTTCTTTTATTCTAGAAAAAGCAGGTCATGTGGAATGGAAAGCTTTTATAGTCTTTGTAACTAAGTTGGGCAAGGTGGTTCTCAACATTTTCCATCCACAGCATAACTCAGATACTTGAATTTGTCTGTCTGGCTTGGGAATGAGCTAGAAGCAGTTCTAATAGGAGCACAGAGATGGCTGAGCTTTCAGGCAATACTGGAAAGTACTGCTACCACATTAATTTCCTCAGTTTTATGAAGTCAGATCATAACAGAGCATGATGCTGTACATAGAAAACACACAGACACAGGGAGGTTGTGAAGTTGCTTGTGCAGAAAATCTCCCAGTGAAAGCTATTCAAACACTAACATTGTTTTTTTCATAATATTTATTATTTTATTTTTTTATCTCTCCTGCTTATTTTTCATCACAATGTGGTATCTTTGAAGAAATGTTAATGGTCAGGTTTCTTTGCTATTGGAAGTGGTCTCACCTGGCCATGGCTCTGCAGAGGCAGCAAGGCTGAACTACAGGACTTAACTCTGCCACAGGCAGTCACAATAAAGAACAAACCATAATTGTCCCTCTCCATGTCAGGAGGTTGGAGCTAGAAGAATCTTTATGAAAAACCTTCCAACCCAAACCTTTCTAAGATTATATTATTCTATAACTAGTACTTATAACTACTGAAATTACTTCCATATTATGGTGCTGCCTGTCATTTTCCCCATTTTAATCCCTCTTTCTGAGTGTCAGAACATGTGCACTGCACCAGATGAAGTCTAGCCATGACCTTGCACCCTGGCTTTTTTTCCCTCATTCTCTCTGGCTCCCATATGCCTTCACACAGCTCTGCAACACCAGCAGCTCACAGCCATGCTGTGAGTTTCTACTCCTCTTCCATGTTGCTTTCAAGCCCTCAGCATCCAAGCCCTCCAGCAGAAAGTTTTATTACTGCCTAAATCAGTCTTCTCACTTTTCATGGCATGGAATTTTCTCCCATTTCTATCTTTCTAACAAAAGCCTTTCCAGTTCTTTCTTTATGGCATCCCCATCTTCCACTGTGGTGACAATGACTTCAAATGCTGTGTTGTCATGCTTTATTAGCTCACTTCTGGGTTTCTGTGCCAAAGCCATAATGAAAACATTACATTAAGTTAGTCCAGGTTTGATCCCACTGCCGTCCAGGAGAAATCCCACTGCAATGTCCATGTGATCCAAGGCTTCTCATTTAGGTACAGCTTGTCATCTCCCATCTAAACAATTCTTTAGCCAAGTTCCAGTTCTTGTATTAGTTGTCTCCAGCCCAAGAAATTTCCTGTGACCTAGTCCCAAATACTTTACTGAAGTCCAGATATTTACTGCATTTTTCCTCATGAGAAATTGAAGTGTTTTATCAAAGGGAGATTGAGTATCTTTAATAGAAACAACTGGAACAATCTGTGGTTTTGTAATATTTTCATTTTACTTTTTTTTCCTTAATTAATTTTGTGTTTTATACTCCTTTTCTTCACAAATTTTTTCAAGCCTTAATTAATGCCATTAAAAGTATAATGGCCTTTTCTTTTCTTCTCTCTTTTTTTTTTTTTTTTTAACAGCAAAGAATGACAGGATTCCCAGATAACTAGTTTGTTTTAAGAAGGAATCAATACAACAAATTTTTATGTGAAACCTTGATGGAAAACAAACTCTTTTAGTGACTCAGATTCCATTAGCCTTGGTGCATGTCTATTATAGGGCATTCCTGAATTTCCAATCCACATCTGGCATAAGCAAGACCAAAATGTTATTATAAATTGACAAAACCCAAAAGACTACAGTCAGTGAATTTTAAGATGAAGGATTCTTGTCACACAAAACCGGGAACTGTGTAGTCAGCTATATCACAAAGAAGGTCTTTAGGTCACTGTGATGCAAAATATGGCATAAATAAGATATGGGCATTGGTGAAAATGCAAGATGAGCACGTTATATTCAGAAGAAGACCATAGATATTTTCTTTTTACAAAACACAGTATAAAGCCCACTTGTGATATTTTTACTTTTGTTTACACAGATGGACTTCTGATGATTTAACTATGGAATTACATTTGTCCATCGTCTCTGGTGGATGCCCTAACCATGACAGGCTGCATTCTTCTGATCAGATACTTCACCCTCCTTACAAATACATTAATGAAAATGATACATGTTCACAAGTATTTGGTATCTATGTAGAGGCATAATTTATTTTCCTCAAAATATCGGAAATTATTTTCTTAGAAAATTTCTGATTCAGGTCTTTGAGCCCACTCAAAACCTTGAGGACAAATACAGACAAAACAACAGACCAGGGAGGCACTTTCCAAGCCATCACAACAGTAACTTTGATTTAGTCAGTTTTTCTTTTCTCCTGATGATGACTGATCTCCTGATCTGCTCTAGGGAGCAGAACACGTCTTCTTGCACTGGGGAATCAGGAGCTGCAGCAAACTCTTGGCCATTTTAACTCCTGCTAAGCTGTTTGGATCCTGGAGCCAGTTTAGATGAATATTGTCCTTTGTTCCTGATTCTAAACATTACTGTTCATATGGAATAAGGTTTGTTATAGAAGTCTATTTTAGTAAAAGACAGAAAGGATTTAAGGACATCACCCACCTTCACTGCCCTTGAAATGTGTGTGGTGCCAGATATGAGGTCACCTGGGTGGAATATATAGATACTTGGTTTCACAGGAGCCATATAAAAGAATTAAAAACTGAACAAAAGAAGTTCTGCAGTGAAAATGGAATATTTATATTAATCTGCTTTAGGGGAACTGGTGTTAGATTAGAGCTAATCAATTAGCCATGCAGAATCCACAATAGCCACTATAATGGGACATCATACTGAGGCAGCAGATGGATTTTTTGAAGAGACAAAGAGACTTAGACACCAGATACATTGACTTTCATTATCTCTTCACACTTTTTATAACCACAGAGCAACTTCCTTGGCTGGCATACACTGACTTGGGTCAGTTGAGCTGAGTGGAACTAAACAGATTTACAAGAGCTTACAGTCAATTCCTTACACCTCTTTTCCCCCTTGTTCTGCTTGCACAACTTAGCTTTACTTGCAATTTCAATCTTTTTGGGTGACCTCTACAACTTATAAGAAGAAATTCTATGCAGAAGTAATTTATTAAAAATAAATCATTCCACAATAAAAGTTTTCTTGGCTGAACATCTTGCACCTACACTTGGTGATCTATGAATTTCTTCATATCTGACTATGGGGAGAGGGAATTATAATTTTTCCATTTTCCTTCACATCAAAATATGTCATTTTTTAAAACATTTTCTCTGATTGCCTGCACATATGAGTGGTTCCACTGATTCTGTTATTATATGGAAGCAAAAAATGTTGCAGAGAACCAGTTCTCTGGTGAATTGTCAAAACTGCTTAAAAGTACATTATAGCCCCTTGACATTAGACACAAATTTCTGAATGAGACAGCTTGAAATCTAATGTAAGCTCCCATATTTCTGCATCTAACTTTGATAATTTTAGCTGATGTTCCTACAATGAACAGCTTGCACATTCAAATACTTTTTATAGCCCACGTAATTATTTTGTTTTTTCATGCTTTTTATTAAATCAAGCAGAGAGAAAGAAAAAGGATTTGAAATTATTGATTTATTTAATATTTCCCAGAAGTCCTTTGCTATTTCTTTATATTTCAATCCATCACTAGGAATAGAGACAAAAGGTTAAAACAATTGAAGGTGATGAAAATCTTCATGGTAATGTAGATATCAGTTTCTATGAAGCTGTCCAAAAAGCACTGACATGCAAAATTTCAGTATTAATATAATAGCTTAAATAATGTTGTTATTTTTATTTTAACTCCAACATATTCTGGATTTACATATCTACCAAAAGAAAGGGAATCTCTAATATGCATTATGAGCAACAATATGTACTTGTATACATTTTTAAAAGAGACAGGCATCTCATCCTCCAGTGTTTGAAGCTAGTAAGTCAGCTATTGGACAGTGAAGGATTAATTCTGATGAGGACTGAATTCTTTGAACATTAAAGCTCCCACTGGTTTGTACAAAGTGGTTTGTTTTAATTGTTCTTAGCAAGTATGTCCTGGATTTCTCAACATGATTTTCATTTATAATGGTATTAACACAGCAGTTTGTTGCATTGTCACTTTTGGGAAGCATGAAATGAGACATGAGAGTTACCGGATTTGTTTGTAGGCACATGGGAAAGTTTCATCACAAAAATTATTCTCTTGGGACTGAACAGTTCATACTTGGATTTTTTTTTAACTAAAACAGGACAGACACAAAATATTTCAGTAAAATTCTTTTTTGCATTGGAGCTTCTGTTGGAAGAAGAGTCTGAAGAGGGTGAATTTGAATTTAGGTTTTATGTTTGTTGTTTGTGTTGCTACAGAAAATCCCAAGTGTGCACTGGGATCCCATTGACAAACCTACATCCTCATAGCAATAATTCTGTCTGCACAGTACTTTTCCTTATTTCTTTACCTGTGAGTAATTAAAAACTTGTGTGGTAATAAAAAAATCAGGGAATTGCTCTAACTACATCATGAATGTTCTGTGCAACTCCAAATCTGTCTGAAGCATTTCCTGCAGAGGAGGGATGCACATCCCAGGTGGGTCTGACCCCATGTTCTCCTTGCACAGCTCCTGTGGGGATGATGGCAGTGTCCTCACACTCGTGCTGCTGGTGTGGAAGGTGGGTGTGGAACTGCTCCTGGACAGACTTTTTCAGCATCTTTGATGAATCTCATGTCATCAGTGGCTGTGGAAAGGGAGAAAAGCTTGAGGAGAGGCTGAGGGAGCTGGGCTTGTTCAGGCTGGAGAAGAGATGACTGAGACATGACCTCATGATGTCTGTATCTGAAGGGATAAGAGGATGGAGTCAGGCTCTCCTTAGTGGTTCCAAACAATAGGACAAGAGGCAACAGGCAGAAACTGGAACACAGAAAGTTCCACCTGAACATGACAAAGAACTTCTTTACTGTGGTATCACTTTTCTGTAATAGAGACTTCCTATTAATATAAACCTGATTTTTACGATTTCTTTTCCATCTGTTTAATCTTTAATTCCTGTGGGCTTTTGACATCCACCACAGCATGCCACAGTCTACAACACAGTTTAACTCAGCACTGTGTGAGCAGATGTTTTCCTGGGACCTGACACTGGACAATTTTTTGGACACTTAACTGTTTCTTGCATCACAGGAAAAAACAAACAGCCATTTCCAATATGATGTGATCAGGAGTAGCAGAGATAAACTGTATGGAATACAGATAAAGAACCTAAAGGACAACTACTAACACAAAAGTAACTAACAAAGAACATAGGCTACCTCAAAGCTTTCCTTTATATCAGCAACCTCTCCCTCAAATATTGTTTGTTCAAACTATTTGGGATCCTACGACTTCATTCATGACCTCCACTTCCAATTGCTCTGTGAGTACTTTTACTTGTCAGGAAAAGTCTGTTCTTTAGCATCATCACTCTGAAATTGCATCACAGTGGCCAAAAGAGCTGGAATCTTGGATCTTCTGCACACTGAGAAGGAAAGTTCTGTAAACAACTTGGAATGATTTTGAAGTGTGTGGCAGAGAAAAGGCAGGTGGATGTTTTGGCAGTACCACCTGGATGGTGTCAGGGGTAGGGTTTGGGTATTCCACTCACAAAAGCCCATGCCAGCTGGGCCAGCATAGCAGGCAGAGCACTCATTCCTGTGGATGTACACTCAGAATTGTTTCCAGATTGTCCAGCCTGGCAAAGTGATGCTGAGTAGCATTCAGCCATAGCAAACATGTCCCTGCTATTTTCCTTCCTGAGAGTTTTGTGTGCCTGACAACAGCCCTGCTGTTCCTCAGGTGAACATGTCTCACAGGTTTCCTGTGACAGATCTGCACATGTGCTGCAATATGTAAACATCAACATTGGCTTTCCCTGGAAATGTTCAATATGTATCTTTTAATAGGATCAAATTTTCTTCACACGTTTTCCAATCTGTAAATACACTGCTTAGGCTAGCAAAACACCTTATCATTGTGAATCTTGTAGAGATGCCAGTTTGCCATGAGAATGGTTACAAAATGTTTTAGTTTGGCATTCTAGCCGAGAGCTAAACTATTATCTAAACTTCTTGTTTCCCACTCCATGTTCTTATTGAGTGCTGAGAGCTCCACTGTTCTTTCCACTACAAATGAAACTCCTTCTGTGGCAGACAATCCATTCTTTGTGATAAAGAAAGAATATGAACACTTATAGATTTTTATGTGATATCTAAACTGTTGGGATGCTTATTCAATATCCTTACTTCATGCCCTATAATTAAAGATTTAGGATAATTGGGTAGTTATGTTTACAATCTGGAAAACTTTGGATAAAATCTAGGCAAAGCTAATTATTTTGTCTTTCAGAATGAATTTCAGGCCATGGACTAGACCTAAATTTGGACATCTATATGTATATCCCTACTTGTGAAACTGTGTGCTGAGGTTGCCACTGTACTGGCAGCACATGAAGATGTGTATTAGAGCACTCAGATGACACTAAATTTCTACATTTAAGCTACTGCTTCGAGTTCAGAGTACTCAAAAAAAAAAATAAAAAAAAATACTTGAAGAGAGGCCTATATTTAATTTTACAAAACTAATGAGCATGAAACTTGTCAGTTCAAATGAGAAAGATTAGTAAGGTTAGCAGGAAGCATGAAAAGCCCCCAATTACAGTTTGTTTACAGGATGGCAACAGAGTTGAAAAGAACATTCTAGGAAATAAGCATTGTTTCCCATTATTTTGATATTTCCTTTAGCATCTGAAAATGCCAGTATACACAGTGGTGCACTGGGACATAGCAACTCTTGGAGCATTTTAAGAACATTAAATTAAAAAACACTAGGTTGAATAAGCAAAAACATGCCCTCCAATCTGTCTCAACAGTTTATTTTATAGCACTGCCAGACAACACTATTTATAGACTTCAAACTTTTTAAGTGGAACAAGTTAACAAAGGTATGTTCCTTTCATAAAATGGTCCAGTTCCCTTTGCACATCAGAGCATGTTCTCAGTCCATGTGTGACTCTGGAAAAGCAGAGGGTTTGGACACATATAATCCTCTCCAAGAAGACTTTCAGGCTGTAGCAATCATCCTCACTGAATTAGATAACCCTCCCATGCTGCAGCATGACTTCTGCATTTCACAGCTTTATCTGCATTCTCCCTTTATCTGATGGAAGCAGACATTTTTTACATAACAAAGCTGTTAATTAGTTCTTGAAAAGATTGATAGGGACTTGTTTTGTAATAATTAGAGCTAATGCCATTCCTCCTGAGGCTAAGGCTGTGCTGGAACAGAGATTGACAAGCTTTGTAGTTAAACAGAGATTCAAAGGCACTGCATAAACAAACCTGTTTTACGAAGGTTTAATAGACATATGCATGCAATAGTTGTGTATATCAAGTGTGTTTTGCAAGAACACATTATGTGAAAGAAAAATAAATTTTCAGATGATGTAATGGAATATAATATAATAGTTGTATTTCTTAGAGGCATCCAAATTTTTAGACTAAATTCTCTATTCTCTTTGTACTTTTGCATATCCAGTGCTAGAAATAAAACAACTTAGCTTTTCTGTGGAACTCCTAAAATAAACACTTTTCTAAGGCTAAAACTCTGCCTTCAAACCCCTGGGTAAAACTGTCATTTGCTTCACTGGTATCAATAGGTAAATCAGAAAGAGGAGCAACTATCCATACCCTTTAAAACACAAAAATAGTAGTTTAAACTTCCAATTACTTTTGTCAAATATAAATGCAAGGCAGGCTTTTATTTAGTACTTCTCTGAACCATTGCCTCCTCCCTGGAGAAAACGACCTCAGGATCACAGAATGGTTTGGAAGTGACCTTAAAGATCATCTCATTCCACCTCCCCTCACCTTCCACTAGACCAGGTTGCTCAAACCCTCACCCACCCTGGCTTCAAACACTCACAGGATGGTGCACCCACAACTTCTCTGGGCAACCTGTCACCACCCTCCCAGGAGATAATTTCTTCTTAATATCTGGTCTATATCTACTCTCTTTCATCTTAAAGCCATTGCCCTTTATCCTGTCACCACAGACCTGCACTAAGTTCTTTCTTGATCCTCTTCTTCCCCAGGCTGAGCAGCCTCAGCCTCTCTTCACAGGAGGGGTGCTCCATGCCTCTGACCATTTTCATGGTTCTCCTCTGGACCCAATCCAACAGGACCATCTCTTTCTGGTACTGAGAGCCCCAGAGCTGGATGCAGCACTCCAGGTGGGAGTGCACAAGAGAATTGTGAATTAAATACAGAGAAATCATTACCTCAGTATACACTTGCTAGATTAAATTTATATGACTTAAAAATAGATATGAAGAGTAACAACCACTGTCTGAGTTTTAATCTGATAAAAATGTGTTTTTAAAATTCTATACTAGAAGAATATATAATTAGGAATCTGGCCCAAACTTCCCTGGCTTAAGAGAAATAAGCATCACTGATAGGTTTTTCTGATATGAAAATTTAATGTATTTCTTTACTATGAAGGAAATATTGGGTTTTTTATTATTTAAAAATATCTCTGTCTTAAATCCATCTGCAAAGTGCACATTCTGCGCATTCTAGATCCATTTGTAAACCTGCCTTATCTGAAAAAAAAAAATCTAATTTTTTTTAGTTCCTTTTCCATGACCTCTGCTTACTTGCTCATAGTCTCTGATATATCATCTAGTTGAAAATAGCTGCATGAATGCTTTATATCTGTAAGGTGTAATAAATACCATAAAGCAATTTTTTTTTTGTGATAAGTACCTGCTACTCATACAGTTACTTAAACACTGAGAAAACACCCAGAATATAAGTAGTATGAGAAAAGGAGAGCAGGGAGTGACTGCTGGCAAGTTGTTACGATACATGAGCTTCATGGTACATGGGCATCAAACACTATGCAAGATGAGTGCTCCAGCAACCAAAGGGAGATATCTATTCACATATAATTAAACACTGGAACCCATGAAATGCTGTGGACAATCAGATCAAAAGGCAAAACTGACCAATTCATGAAAGGAAGGGACAGTGGGAGGTTTTCTTACATGAAGACACCACCCCAAACTTGAGAAGACCATTTTAGCTTCAAATGAAATCTTTGGCTGGGTTTGTTCAAGTGCACAAAAATAGCACTTGCCTGCCTTTATTTTGCTGTGATCACCACTTTTGGAGACCAGATACTGATACAGATGGGTCCTTGGGCTGTTCCAGGACTGTTTGTTCTGAGGTCCTGTGAAGCTGTTTTTTTTTGTTTGCACATGGTATTCGATGTCTTAAATCAGAAAGTGCCTTCCTGTTCAGATAAGGCATGAAGGATGGAATTTCAGCAGGGAAAAATTCTAAAGCATACTTCAAATCCTGACTCCCTGGTAGTTTGTATGGAGTTTAACCCAGCCTGTGAATTAGGGAGAACAAAGCCTGGCTGTGGGCCCTTTGGGCAGACGTGTCCTTGGGAGCCAGACTGGACAGATGGCCACTGTGCATTGATGCCAGTGGAAGAAGCTGGTCATTTAGAAAAGTCTCCTCCTCTCCTTCCCAAACTTGCTAGCATGTGTCAAAGGGATTAGGCCTTCTGAAGTCCCATTTTTGTATCTCTGGAATAAATGGCTTGCTCTGACCACTGAACTATAATAGCTTATGGGTCCAGTGCTCCAGTGTGAGCCACCTCATCTGGTGTTTGAGTCTTGGTGCTGTAACAGTGCTTTCAACTTTGAAGGCAAGAACAAAAGAAAGTGTCTTGAGAGTGTGGAGCTATGAAGTAACCACATGTAACATTTCTGAAGTTAAGCACATTTGCAAAGCTACAAACTGATCTCTTGCTAAAAACAGATTGCATTCTTGTACAAGCAGTATTCCCTTCTCCTTAAACTTGAGTACAGCTGCCCCAGTCTTGACCTATTCCAGCTGTATAGAAAGTTTTCTGTGTGACAAATATGACTTAACTTCAGATGTTAATAATTTCTCCTACATTTTTCCAAGTTTTATTTCCAACCACACATATGAACTATTTAAGCTTCAAAACTATACCAAAATTCTAAAACCAGGCCATTTTGTCATTAAATTAATATAAGGAAGCACACAGATTGAAAAACTGTGCCATGAAAGTGCCTATGCTACTTGAAACAGAAAGAGTTTGCCCTAAATTAGTATTCACAGCTATAAAGAGATGGCAGGGATCTGCATTAGGGATCCCAAGCCATCTTTTAGGTGCCACTGACATTCATCAAAATGCCACCAAACCCTGTAGGTAATTTAAGTGCCTAGATTAACAGATTAAGGTGTCAGTGACAAAACTACAGCTTCACAATGCTTGTTCTGTTATTAATGGAGAGAAAATAACTCCTACAGGCTGAGTCCAAGTGGCTGTATGAGGGTTTTGCTCTGAAATGCTCTTCAGACCTGATCCTTTTTCTCAGCAGGGAATAAAAAGATGGACATTAGTCTCCCACATGTTATCCTTTGTGATTATTCCACATAACTCCCCATGTGACATCTAAACTGAGAAACTCCAGAGAAGAAGGTTCCTGAACTGAATGTAAATCTTAGCCTGTCCTAACTCCACGTGACAGTGGGATTTAAGCGTCCCCCAGACATCTCCCAAATCTTGTTTACTGGGGAAAGATAACTGGGGCCCAGGCTGACTGTCATCTATGGTGAACTGTTCAGGGGTCTTTGTTTTGAAACACTGCAGTGTCTTCTGTGGTGCAGAGCTACAGGTCAGCTTAGGAGCAGTCCAAGAATTTGCAATTCTGTGTCAGGAAATGTCTGTTTTGAGGATGTCCAGGAGCAAGGTGCTGAACTCATGTCTTCACCCTCCAGCATGACTTCATCCTCTTGCTTTGCCTACCTCACCTGCATGGTCTGACCCAACAGACCTATTACAGCTTGTCCAGCTCCGTAACAGACCAGTAACTGCAATACTGGTGCCTTCCCACACACTCCACATTTTCTAGGCTGCAAATTCCCTTTTTCTGAGATTAAAACTGATTTTGTATGACATACAACACTATTCATTCAAGCTTGCTAGCTCAATGTAATTTTCTGTACAACCTGTTCATGTTTTTCTTACAATTATCTATAAGGTTAATTAAATCATGGGGAGATGAATGTTTGAGGCTTTTCTTAAAGAAGATCTGTCATCTTTCTAAATCAAACAGAAAGTTTTCTTTCCAAAACTTCCTGCCAATTTGAAACATGGAGAAAGTTTTTTTTCTAAAATTATCTTTAACAAAACCTAGAGTCTTTTTAATATATATTTTTTTTCAAAACAGAGAAAGTTCCCTGAGATCATGAAACTACACTAAGAAATTAGAAGGGGCAAAACTAGCAGCCAACTTTGTCCTTTCCCTCACACTCTCTGGATGCCAGAGCTATTCCCACTACCCTGAAACCTCTCCCAAACACTTTCTCACAGAAATGCTCCAATCTTAACCTGTTAGTCCATCCAGAGACAACTCAGCTCCTGCTGTTACCAAGGGCAAACCAATGAGAGAAAAACTGAGCAACACCACCACCATTGCTTGTTCTGAAAATGAAAACATTTTCCTTACCTATTCAACAAACAGAACAAGCAAAATCAATCCAAGACATCGCTTTGCAAAACATTGCACAGGACAATTCATTCTTCTTCTTGACAGAAGAAAATGATGGAGATGATTTGCATATGAGAGCTGTTCATCATGTGTAGAAATGGTTATAAAGAATTTTGTCAGCATATTTTCATCTGAAAAAGGCTGTTTTATCAATAGTGATATATTTTAACGCAATGTTACACTGCTTCCAGCAGGAGATTCTTTGATCTAAAGAAATGAACATTTAATCTATCAATGCATTAAAAAAATGTGCTCTGTAAGCTGCTATGATTTTTCATCTTGCATGTTAGTTTTGGCATAGCATTTCATAGAATTTTGTAACTAGCACATATGTAATCACATAAAAAGTAATAATAAAAATGCAAAGAATCTGGAAACTGAATTCAGGGCTGCTCAAAATTTTGTACAGGTCCAGCAACACCCTTTAACATTTTTAGTGCATATTTACTCTCATTGCTATATCTATATGCAGGTAGATATATAGCTACTCTTATAATGGTAGCCAAGTGTTCCACCATGATTTTTTCACCTTTCAGTTATTGCTTGAACCTTAAAAACTTCTATTGAATTCTTTTTTATCAGGTTTAAATCATAAAAACAAACTTCCTGAAGAAGTTTATTCCACAGGGCATCAACTCCTGTGATTATAGTGATTTAAACTATATCTTCTATAGTTTTGTATATACAAAACTTCCTGCCTGATTTGCTCAGTTTCCCAAAGGTTGAAGAGCTTGCTTTGTCTTTTATCCCATATTTTCCTATGGTTTATTTTAATTTAGTTGATATACTCAGCAACTCATGCCCTAGAGTAAAATCGCTTCACAGATTCCTTTTCATATGGAGGAATGACATGGTTTTTTATGTACATACATTTAGGATATTAAAAAATCATCTTTCTTACAGGCTTACATTGAGAAATAGTAGTCTTTTTTTTTTCCCTTTCAAGGTAAAAAATAAACTTATCTTTTATTAGAAGTGAGCCAAGAACTTGTCCTGTTCTCGTTGTGCTCACACATAATGAATATTTAAAGTTTTCAATAATAATCTTAATGAACAAGTCAGGGAATTAGTTGGCTGCATAAGTGACTACAATCAGGTCACTTAAAGGGTAAGACAATCTTAAAATTAGTGAGGCACTGGGGAGGGCTATTTAGAACATTTCAAAATGTATATGTTGAGATATTCAAGAAACCTTTTTAACTCCATCTTTTACTATAAAGAAAAGATCTCCCACTGGCTGAAAAATGACAAACCATCCATATATAATTTAATTTGTTTTGTATAATTTTACACACTATTTTATTTGGAATGAAAGACACAAGTTTGCAAGGCTTCTCAGCAAGTCTCTACTTGAATTTCTGCGTTTTGGTAGTGCACAGCAGATAAATATATGCAGCATTTCTTTCACCCTTTAAGAAATGGAGTCAGACAGTGGAATGGAAACATGTATATCTATGAAAAGTTCTTGGTGCAATTCATTTAGTCAGTCAGGTCAGCAGCTGATAACACCTGGTTGTGATGACCATAATGTGCAGGGTGTTTTGTGTGTGTCTTTCCCTCTCACAGCTGCTGAATCCAATCAGGATTATCAATCAGGACAGTGGTTTAATGTCATAAAATATTTCAGAAAACCTTTGCATTTTACATAGAATTTTATTCCCATTAATGATATCTTTTTATGTGACAATGTACAACAGAAATACTGAGTCTTACACTCAGGTGAGTGTTTGAGAGTAGAAAAATAAAATGACAAAAGGCAAAACTGAGATGACGGTGTGGGTTTGTCTGACAGAAGAAAAGCTAAGATAGGATCAAACTGGTATGGAACAAAAAAACCATTGTGTCTGTGAACACTTTAGAAGTGCTTTTATATGAAAAAGCAGTTTGTTGTAAACATAGCTGATATTTCACAACTGATTGCTCATAGCTTCATGAGGGTCTGTGTGGAATTTCAAGTCAATAATGAGGATGAAAAGCTGAAGGCAAAAAAATCATCCTGGGGAAATTAATGTTTGTCAAGGTAAAAATGCTTTTGAAGTTCATGTTTTAATTTATTCTGAAAACAGACCCCAAAGGAACCCCAGCCAAAACCCCTCTCACTGCAAAATGTTGACACTTTTAAAAGATTTTACTGCTTTCACTTGACATGTCAAGTGGGGTCTGCCCACACCAAGCACAAATTAGCCATTCTGTACTGAAACCAAGTTTCTGAAGCTATGGCTGCTATACATAGAAGACCAACATATTTAATACACTTCAGCTCTAACCCACTCCTCCAATGGAAAATGAGTAATTTATAATTTTATTTTAATAAATTATTTCACCACTTGTTCTTTTTTGAGAAAACAGCCTGTATTACTTGGCGTAAGTGGTAGGATATTTTGCAATTCACAACAGAGTTCATATTTTCTGTCCATTGCAAAGTTTCAGCACAGCTTCACTGAGGTCAGTGCTGCTGCATCAGCCAAGGATCTGCTATTGAACTGAGCTGAAAATTTAGTGTGTAACACACAGAGACAGAAAAAAAAAAACCTATTGTAAAGAAAAAGCAGGAACAAAGGCTTGAGTCCTTCATCAAAAAACCTCCTGTAACCAAAAAATTTTACAGTTATTGTTAATTTAAATGGCTCACAATTCACTCTTCACTAAGCCATACTAGTATTTGTTTTGGAGTATTTTGCCATACCAGATACAGAAAATAACACAGTTTAAAAGTCATGGACAGGGCAAAGTGACATAATGAAACACAGGCATAAAGAAATCAGCAGAACTACCTGGGATACCAAAAATACAACAAAAAAACCCTCTCTGGGAAGTCTATTGTTTATGTCAGCAGAAAGACTTGACATGAAAAAAGACTGACAAATTACAAATATTTGCCCTTTTTTTAAATGAAAAAGTATATTTAATCAAATGCTTTCATCAGATCTGAAAATCTAAAGCACCTACTTAAAATCCCTCTTACTGGTTCCAGAAATGAAAAAAAGAGCATAACCATTCAAAGCAGAAACAAATCTTTAACTTTCCTCATCCTTGCTCCAGCAAATGCCACTCTTTTTGAAGTATCAGAGGAAGGTGTAAAGATTCCTCTAAAGGACACATGCAAAATAATCTGCTAGAAGGGAATATAAAAATATATGCCATTTTTGAATGGTGCTCTCCATGAAAAATGGTAGAACTGAACCTTAAGTCTACTTTCACATATTATCCTTCAGTAAATTTATATAATGTTTTAACATATATATATGTATACCTCATATATATCACATTATAAAAATGTTAGTGCCATGTGGGGTATCAGTTAAGAAAAACATGGGAGGTTTTTGCACTACAGTTTCCTTCACAAATGGGTGAGTTTATGTCTACCAGAAGATTATCTGTTCTTTGGAGAACATATGTAATATGACAGTTGTAAATTCTATCACATTTTTCTTCTTGAGTGTTCATGGACAGGATGCTGCACTTTAAAGGAATTCTGTGAGACTAAAAGTTTGAGGTCAGTGGGTCTGGATGACTGTCACTGAGTAGATATTCTATATTTAATTAAGTGGCTGATCCTGAGAAAAGAATCTGCTGTTTCTCCTAACCTGAAGATGTGACTACTCAAAACTTTAAGAGTTATTCCCCAAAGTCGAGATTAGCAGTTGAAGAATCCATCCTGTGACTCATGGGATCTGAGATTCACAAGTCTTAAACCTCCCTTGTTTTGCAGGGGAGTAGTGAAATTTGGCTGGCTCTGGGAATTTTCTCTGGTGGTTTCTATCTTGCCTTAATTGCTTTGCAGAGTTCTAACCTGCCCGAGTTCCCCTCTGGACTGCACAGGAATAACTGTGGCATTATGGGGCTGTGGTGTTTCCTGCTTAAATAAAAAATAAAATCTTGAGGTCCTTTGGTGAGTGCCATGTAGTCTTGACACAGACACACTTCTGCAGCAGCCTTAAGAGGGGCTCATGGTCACTGAAGGCAGAAATTCCCACCTTTATCTCTGTCCAGCTGCTCCTTCCCACAGCTGGGCTCTTCAGCTAGTCCTTCTAAATTTGGCTGTTTGTGCATCCCCAGGTTTCCTCCTTTTCACACAGTTTGCTCTCCCACACGTCCTCCTTCCTCACCTTCACTATTTGTCACTTTTCCCATTGCAGCCCCTGCTGCAGCATAGATCTTTCAGAAATGGAGTTTAGAAAAAACAAATCATGTCCTAGATTGAAAAACTATGGAGTGCTGAAGATTGCATCTCTGTAATTGTCCTGTTTTTCTGGTGTATTTTTCTGTGGAACAGGATGAAAATTTGGATCTCCTGATTGTCTCCAGATGAAAGCAAAACATAAAATTCTGTTCCCAGAGGGACCTTCCTTTGTTATTTTTGTGCATGTTTGGTTTTGCATTGAAATATTATTATAATAACTTCTTCTACTACTTTTTTTTTTTTGTGTAGGGTTTGCTAAACCTCTCATTGTTCTATCCCAGAAATAAGTCTGACGTACATGAGCTGCTTCTCTTGATGCACAGCACTTGATTCTGATGGCCACATATGAAAGGAGCAGAACTAATGGGCATTGTCCATTACAAAAATACCATTTTGATTCATGGTTTGTATTTTGCCTCGTCAGTGGTGTGGTATCACAAAACAAGGCTTAGATATTTTTCAGTGAATTCTTAGCTTACAGTTTTGGGATATGAAGAATGTGTGCCTGCATAGGCATTCAAAGATATGCCATAAAGCCATGAGCACAGAACCCATTTCTGCCACAAGCACCACAAAAACCGGGAGTGAGTTGCTTCAGATCACTCCAAAAACCACCTAGATCCTTGCCAAGTCTGTTTGCCTTTATAGTTTAATTCTAGAGTCAATAAACACAAAGAAAAGGCCATCAGATGTAACAGTATGCATGTAATTTACAATTAGAGCATGCAACTGGTATATCATAAAAATATGGATACAGTTATGTCTCTGGGCTGAATGGAAAGAACCACAAGTTTTGACAACTTGCACCTGCAATATAAATTTGTTGGACTTTTAGAAAAGTAAAATACTGCATTACATGTACACAAAGTACATATTCCTTAGCTATGGTCCTCTTTTGAAACCGAGATCCTTAACAATGTTGCCAAAAGAAACAGCTTTTGTGCTTTCAGACAGCCAACATCTTATAAAACCAGGCAGATGAATGATGTTATGTGTAAGGGATGAATAAAAATATCAAAGACTGAAGTTCCAAACAGGCTTTGCAGGCCAAGAAAACTGTATTAAAATTCATTCCACAGAAAATAAAAGCAAATAACATTGGGACCAACCTGGGCATTTAGTTCTGCTCCAGAAGCTAAAGGCTTGTGAATATTCCCGAGGCAGATTGATCCCTCCTTTTGCAATGAAACTTCCTAAGGTTTTAGATGCATTATTACTCTGGGTTTGTTCATTGATAATAAAAGTGTGAGCCTATGGTTTATGAGAGTTTTTTGGTAAATGGGTATCCTTATTGCTCCTTGATGTTGATAATATTCAGAGTCATGCTCTTGTATTCTGAATTTTGAATTTGGGATGAACGTTTTGCCATCAATGCCAGAAGACTGGATTTCATTCTGACTAAAACCAGAAAGATTTTGATAAGTCAGACTGACAGCCTTCACATTTTAAATTATAGAATTGCATTAAACTCCTCCCCCAACTTATTCTTGAGTTAGCACCTAATAATGAGAATGAGACAGCATGGATGTAATTTCTCAGTGATCTCCAAAGTTATATATCAGTGTACAATTTAAATAAAAAAAAAATCCCTAATTTATGTTAATGAAAGAATTGAACCCAACATTAATAAACAAAGACACACACTGCTTTTAAACTTTCTCATGCCAGTAAAATATGCAGATGAAAATTTCCTCTCTGTTCTTCAAAGCAATTTCCAGTTCAATCTGCTTTCAGTTATTTATATGTAAAACTTGGATATTGGTACAATAACTAAAGACTTCAGAAAGAGTTAGATCTATTTATCAGATGTTATACAAATGCACAGAAAAATCCATTCCTTTCCTAGGCTACACCAGATTTTAATCAGAAACCAGCAACTGACCATCAAAGATGATAAGAAGAATGGCACTATACAGACAAATATCCCCTGTGGGTTAGTTATGGGTGAGAGTCACCTCACCTGACTTGACATATCTGCAGATTAAAGTTCAGACAATGAACTAGTCACCATGCTCTGCCTTTGGGGGGCTTCTCCAAAGGAGAAGTCATCTGACCTTTCTAGAGCAGGGTCATGTATTCTTTGGAGGTGCCTGTTTCCCTTCTTGGACTAATTGGGAGTCTCAGGTGACTGAATCATAATTAATGTCTTACTTTTGGCTTGTACTTGCATGGTTGATCTTTCTGCATGACCAAGGCATATCCCAAAGAGAGGAACAGAGAGGTCACAAGCTGAAAAATAGGAAGTAAGGAAATAAAAGTGTACTTTCACCCGTATTTTTTAAAATGCCTTATTTAATAATAATATTCCTTCTTTATCTTATTTTTGGTCTTCTCTAGAAGAGGGATGCTGTAATACAGAAGGATTCTGGCAGGAATCCTCACTGTTACAAGATACATCTTGGAAGAATGTAGGAAGCTGGATCAGCCTCTGTCCCTTGGTCACATAAGTTACAGCCCAGTTATATATTTGAGTTTTTTATGGCCTTGCAGATGCTTCTATTGTGGCCAGTCACTTCATTTGCCTCCCTCATTCTATTTTATTCGTGTTTTATTATTTTCTTCTATTGAAATACATTTTTAATCATGTTTTTTTTTTTAAATTTCTCAAGCAAGGGCTTCACAAATAGAAGTGTGATTCTTTGAGCCCTTATGACATCCAAATATAGAATATGTAAGTATATAGATATACTAAATATAGAATATGTAAGATGTAAGTACTCTCATGTAATTACTCCCAGGTAAACTCTAAAGTTATCAGGTATTTTTAGCCAGTTTAGACATAACCCAGAAATCCCTAACCTACATCTGGATCTGCTCTGCTTTTCAGTTTTGCCGAGAATATATTTATGTCTGGTAAATAGTCTATTGGGTCTCATGCATTCAGAGACCTTCATGTGCCAAAATAATCTGCTATTGTACCTTTTCTTTCCAAAAACCAGGATGATGAAACATTCTGATACAATGGGATTTGATCTAACACTACCTAAAAATCAGTTATCTTGATAATGATCATGGTTGTTAGCTATGGGAACAATTTCTCCAGAGATTTATCTCTCTAGTTACGTGGCTATTTCTCCTCCTCCCAGTTACTTAGCTCAGAACTGGCACTTTTTCTTATGCATCTGTTCCAGTTCAGCCTGAGGTTGAAGGTTGAATTCGGGGATCATCCAGTGAAATTCCCCAGTCAAGTCAGACATAAGTGATCAAATCACAGTTTTGGCCTTTAAGTACTTCTCTACATAAATAAAGTCTTCTCATCTAACTGACATTAATGTCTAGCTGCCAAGTAGCTGAGACTGAAGTAATTAATAAATAATAATATATTATGGAAATATAGCTACTGATATCAGTGAAAGAATATTTAAGTTATCAATTTCCTTTTTTCTGTTTCCAATATAATGATTTAACTAGGAAAAAATTAAGCTGATAATATTTTTCTGTGCTGAACAAAACTGTTGAAAAGTACCCAATTTGTAGAAATTGCAGTCTTCCTTTTAATATAAAGCTCTGGTTTATTTAAGTTTGTCAGAGACCTGAAAGCACCTGGTGCTTTGCATTGACTTGGAAGATGCAGCCTTTTCACATAAATACCCTTGGTGTAAATGTCTGTTTTCAAGAGCATTTTGTGAATGCAGCAACTGCAGTGCTGTTCTTTTCTACGGCCTCTGGTTCTGCTCTCAGTGCAATCAATGTCCAAAGTCTTCATTTACTGAAAGAAGAATATTTGAAAGAGATAATGTCAAAATCCAGCAAACCAAACCAATCTATATTCCACACTGTAGTTCATGTCTGCAGTTTGCTAAGACAAAAGTTATCTCTCCAAACTTAAGTATCAAATGCTGGCTCTTGAATGCACTGGGATCCTTCCCATTTTGGGTTGAGTTACAGTCTTCTTAGATGATAGAGCCACTGAATATAACAGCATTTTATACAGATACACATGGTTTCAATGATGCTAAACTTTTTAGATTTTGTTGTTGTTGTTGTTATTTTTTTGTATTTTTTAAACCCTGAAGACTGAATGGCAGCCAGGCATAGCCACATCTAGGAATGTTGCTGATGTAAACTGAATAAAATTTAGTATAAAGCTAATAAATGATTTATACTGAAAGTAGAAATATACAAAATCAATTAACAATCTGTTAGTTTAGTTTGAATAAAATAACTTTCCATCAGTCTCTGATGGTAATTTTGTTCAACAAGGAACACCAACATGTGGCAGCTCTGTTTCCAGGTTGTAATGCTGAGATGAATAGCACCTTTCATAACAGAGTCCTCAATAACCTCTGGACTTGATCCTGAAAACACTTTGTATGTAATTATGTTGGCTTCAGCTGTACTACTTCAGGGTGGGTTTCACTCATTTAACATTAGACATTTAGAAGCAGACATGGAGGCTCCCTCTGCAGTCAAGGGAGAGATATGGAAAACACTAAGGAGTAAGTTGTGTTCCTTGTCTGAAGTATTTTTAATTATTTTTTAAAATATTATTATATTATTATAAATACTAATGTATTATTATTTTTTTAAATGATGGGGTACATCACAGAGGGAGACTGGCACCAATCTCTGCATAAGGAGCAGCTACAATTTGAAACCTTGGCTTTATGCAATAGGCTTATTTGAAAATCTGAGTGAATTCTTTTTTTTTTACAGAGTCTGGGGTCCTCATAGCAGTCAGCTGAGCTACTTGTGCAGACACCCAATCAGTGCAACATTCATCACTTTATTTAGTGCAGTGCATGCATTGGTAATGACTGATGTCTCCTGTGGCAGGAACGTGGCACTCTACAGGCCTCAGATGCTGCAGGACAATCAGACCTGGATGCAGTTGTGATGCAAATGGGAGTAGTGTGCAAGAAGGAAACAGTTCATCAAATGGACCAGGACCACGGTGATGGGGTGATGGGCTCATCTACTATAAATCTACATCTGGTCATGTGGGAAGAATTAAGTTGTACTCCTGTAAAAAGTTCTATTGAATTGTAAATAAATTAAAAATAAAAGAGAAAAAAAAATAGTACTGGTGTTTTCCCAACAGCTCACCACAAAATACTTTTCTAATTCAAAATGTAGCTTGCTGTGGATGGTTGAGATACTCAAAATACGATGATGCAGGGATTTTGCTAAGCTTTTGGGATTTGGCTTCCATTCACTGGGATTTAGATGCTTCACTAACCTCTTTTGGCTAGGCTAGGTTTCTTGTACAGAGAAACTCAAACTTAAACCTTTGAAGTTCTCTTCTAGAGCTCTCAAAATCCACAACTTCTATAAATATAGGCCTACATACATTAGAAGGGGTGATCTTCAAGTTAAGACTCCTTTCCTTCAAACCTGTTGCAGATATTTCATGAAAGGAGTTAAACAGAATACAAACCCAGAACAGAGGGAGCACGTAAACAAACCTGCATTTCCATCCTTCCTTCAGTGCTGAAAACTCCCATCTTCCAGATAAATTTCATATTGACTTGGCCAGTAACATACTGTCTTAAGCTACTGTCAACAATCTGTTCTCACTGAGGAGGCCATAACAAATTTAAGAGTTTAAGGGAGGTGATCTTATAATACAATGAAAATAGTTATTTATTGAGGACAGTGAACATGAGCCCACATAATGTATGCTGTAAATCACTAAGGCATGTGGTTCCATTTAACACTATTTTGCTTGAAAAGTGATCACTTAGAGGTAAGGTTTGCCCTAAATTTGGTAGGAAACAAAAATATGCAAGAATAAGTAATAAACAGGGTGTGTTTTGGACAAAGCTATCTTTTAGAGCCATTTAGAGGAAAGAACAGTTCTATCTATAGAGCCACTGCTTGGATGTTTGTCTTCTGTTAACCACAAGTACATATTTTCACTGGAAAAATGTGACATTCAGGCATTCACAAAGATTTGTTCATGCTAAGGATAAACAGAACTAGATATCCTGTGTTCTGAGATAAGAAAATACATGGTACCATTTCATGTAATAGCACTCATGTTTTATTAAAATGAGGGTTTTTTTATTCTTGTTTCTACAGCTACCGCTGAGAGGAAGTGAAGTTCTCAGGACACAGCTCAGAGATGATTTTATTCTTATTCTCCCCTGCTTGGTGCTGAAGCCCATAAATCAATACAGCAGTCATTGCCATTTAGGGAGACCAGGAAAATGCCTTAAACCAATTAGTTCAACGGTTGATTTCATTGGAAGTAGAAATATAGAAGTTTAATTTATACAAAGAAAGAAAATGAGTTTCAGTTAATTTTTCATGGAAATTAATTTCTAGTCTGACTCATAAAATATACAGAACTCTGGGGTCTCAGAAACTGATTTTCTTTTCTATTCTGGACATAAGTGGAAATGCAACAAACTTTTTTCTTAACATACTACTTATTTTAAAGACACTGAATTAATACCCCAGATCTGGTGACAAAATTTTTATTCTTCTCACCACATTTGGGCCAGATCCTACCTGCATTGTGCCTGTCTAGATCCTGGTCAGGACAGGGTTAATTTCTGCAGCAGTCAGGAGAGGTGGGCAGGACCCTGGGATTACTGATACCACCTCACAGCCTTGCTGGAGGACAGGGTGTTTTCCAGTTTTTTTCTCCAGAGACATGAAATCAGCGTGCATTACTATGCAGGTGTTGTATTATGATTACCAACACCAGAGTAAAGCAGATTCTCCTCTGCCCAAATCGGTGGGAGATGGAGAGAGCAGAATCCTTTGTCTTTCTTTGGAGACCCCCAAGGGTCAGCCTAGCTGAATCAGCACAGGGCAATGGACAAACTTTGGCCATTCCTGTGCAGAAAGAGTGCAGAAAAAGGGCCTTTATCTCCTGATGGACTGCAAGGTGGAAATTCTAGTACTAGTACTACTAGTACTACCTTACGAGTACTATCCTTTTTCTTACTCATCCTTTTTCTTACTCATCCTCTTTAAAACACCTGCCTGCTAGAAACTCTTTGGTATGTGTAGGTGCCTTTATTGGAAGTGGAAATACGACTTACGTCCTCAGAGAATATTGATCCAGACTCTTGGACAGTGTTTGATTTGAATTTGACTTTATTGCAAGTGTGGAACTCGATCTACCAGTGTGCTTGCACAGTAACTGTAGGAATTTAGTGACCCAAGCCTCCCAGGAAAGCAAATTTGGTGACTGAGTCACAAACAGGCACTTGAGGCTGACTGGATGAAGTGATTTCTGTGCCCAGCTGATTGCTCCCTCCTCATCCTTCATCCACAGGCTTCCCCACTTTGGGATCCTTCACTGCTCGTCTAGCTATCCAGTAGATGAAGGTAAATCAGTTCTGGTCCTTAGTGTCTTTATTTATCATGCTTAACATTTTCTTCTTTTGCTGGAAGCAAATGCAGGCATGGATGGCTGGGAACAAGCAGTTTAAATTTCTTGGGCTTGTAAAGAGTGGGAGGTTCCTTTGAAAATTTTTAGAGTTGGACACAAATTATGGGACCTTCTCATGAAGGACCCTCAGAGTCACCAAATGCACAGTAGTTCAACTTGAAGAGATTCACTAGGCACAACTTAGCCCAACATTTGGAAAACAATCCCTCTCCTTAAGAGATTTAAGCAACACTATTGCATTGCATCATGCTGCAGGCATTTCTGTCACTGCTTACAGAAGGAATAATAGTGCTCAGCATAAAGATAAACACTTACAGTGTGGCAGCAGGCTGCTGTCTCGTGTTTCTCCTGCAGTCTTTACTAAAGGACCGTCTATTTTACCATGACAATTAATTTCACAAGAAAATAGTTTTGCCTGAAATATGCCAGTTGGGCATTACAGTGTCTGGACACTGTTCAGATTAATGACCAAGCACAAAATTAAGCAAATGGCAAGTAACAAAAATTGCTGACCTCTCTTCCTCGTTTTAGTTAGTAATGAAAGATCTGCTTAATCATTTAATTCATGCTTGTATTATTGCCCAATGAGAAAACAAAAATTCAGGTATCTGATGTTCAACTTCTGCTCTTTCATGAGCCACTTTACAGGAAATTTGAACAGTTGTTCTGGGCACTGGGTGTGGAATTTGGCCTTAGGGAAGCCCCAAATTAGCTACTAAAGAAAAAAAACCAAACCAACAAAATAAGAGAGAAAACACCCTCACCTTTGAAATTCGTGTTTAAGAGGACCTGTTGAATACTTCTTCCATACAATAATCAGAGTCTTTTCTGCACGAAAAATAATGGCATCATCCTCACCATCATAATCATAACATCTTCAAAACATGGGAGGGAATCTTTTTCTTCCTATGGAAACTTTAGACCATTTCTGTAAATTTGGCAGAATTTTCTTTTTCGGTGGGTATTTCCAACACCTTGTTAAGTGGAAATACAGTCCTGACAAAAAAGCTCACTCAAAAAGGTGGCATGATGCTGAGAAAGGTAAAATTCCTTCTGAGTCTCCCAGTAAATCTGTACTTATCTGCTCTGGGAATTTCTGAACAGTGGTTTAAAACACAATGCCAGGGAATGCATGGAGTGATCATTCACAATGATACTGTGCAGATGGCGAATCTGCTCAGCCTGTGTCCATGGCATGACCTCGTGTAACCTTCTCTGAGCGCCTTCCTAGCGAGGCACACAAAAGCGCCTTGGTTCCCTGCTGTCTGCAGAGAAATGTTACTTTATCAGCTTTCCTTTAGCCAGCAGCCACAAGAGGGCGGATTTTTTCCTGCTTTCCCCCACTCCATGAAGATCTTCTCACAAATTCGTTTTTATAACTCTTGAAAGATAAATCTTCTCCTATTTATTCCCCCCCACCACCAAGCTGCTAAAAAACATTTATTCCCCCCCCCTACATTTCACAGAGTCTGAAGACCTGTTCCACAGATGAGAAAAAGGAGACATTCATGCTCATTTCTTTTTCACAGGAGTCTGAAGCATCTTCAGAACATGAAACAAACAGAACTTTGCAGCACATTTTCTTTTTATCAGGATTCATGATCTCAGAGTACCTCAAACCCTTATTCCGTAGTTCTGATAAATGCTTGAATAAAAACAAAATACTCACAAAGATTTTTCTTCCACCACCCTGCTCCTCATTTTCTATTTGTTGAGCTTCTTCAGTTGCAGAAGGGGGTTATCAGCAAAGAGCCTGTGATCTTCAGTGAGTGGGAATGAGGTAAAGTGTACGAATTATTCTGCAGAAATTCAAAACACAAACTGGGTTCAAATCTACATCATACCCATCACAATTATATTTGTATTAAGCAGTGCCATGTGGGGATTAAAGCAATGGAAAGTTTTACCAGTGATAATGATAGAAATGTGGAAATTCAGTATAAGTTTTCCTTTCTTTTTTTTTTGAAGGCCTTAAACAGGAGAAGTCAACAGTCAACCTACCTCCAGATTCTTCCCTTTTTCTTTTGGGAATATAAAACACATGTAGATAAGTACAGTCTGTATTTGAATGTGTAGAATTTATAAAAACAATGTCAGTTTGGTACTGTAGTAACAAACTGTTTAAAAAATGTAGGTAAAAAATGTGTAAAGTTGACTTTTGGTGAACCTAAAAAACTCCTCTTGTTTAGCTCCTGTCCTGTACACCCAGACCACCCATCTGAGTTCCGTGTGAATGGTAGGTGAGGATGGAGTTCTGCTGAGGTGAGTTACATGGTGGAAACTCCAATATATTTCTCTGGACTTCTTTGGTTCTGCTGTTATTTCACGGGAGCAACAATCGGGGTCTGTTCCAGTACTGAGCTGCCAGCTGAAGACTTTCAATCTGAGCCCTTCACTGAGGGAAACACAGCTCTTGAAAGAGCCCCAGTGTGTCTCTGGAAGTGTCTGATACTGTCTGTGCCATGTGTGTGCAATGGCTCTCAGCCTGTGGGCAGGAAGGCTCTTCCTCGGGCAGCCACAGACGGAAATATGTTGGAGAGAATGGTTTGGTGTGGGAGTGGGCTGGTCCAGGAGAGAAATTCTCTCTTAGGAAGCGGTCTGCATCATGTAAAAGCCGGAGAACCACCAATGTAGCACATTCCGGGGGCAAAACAAATAAATGCTAAGGCAGCTGCGTCCCTGGCAGCTACAGTTCTGCACACAGGCGAACTCTTAAACGCGCACCAGCCCTGAGCTCCGGGCCACTTATCGGTGAGTGTGGCGAGCTGGCTTTCTTTACTCAGTCAGTCTGCAAGCCAGCGTCCCGCAGTTCCGTCCCAGAGGAACAGCGAGAGCGGACCTGAGGCTGCTTTAGCCATGCGGGCGAGGAGCAGCAGCCGCGCACGGCGATCCCGCACAGGTCGGGATGCTCCGCTGCGAGCTCGCAGGTGTGTGACCCGGCAGTGCCCGGAGCCCAGGGAGGGCACACGGGCTCAGGGTCCCCGGGTGGGCACACGGGCGCCGCGCTCGGTGTCCCGACCCTTGCCGGGCCGGTCCGGGAGCGGCGGCGGAGCAGGGGGTGTGTGCTGGCCGGCTGACAGACACCCGGACACACAGGCGCACTCTCCGGCGGCAGCCCATTTGCTGGAGGGGTGTGCATGTGCGTGCGAGGGAGTGGAAAGGGGTGGCGGGATGGAGGGAGGGCGGCCGAGGGAAAGTCTGACACTCGGCGCAGAAGGAGCGAGACCCTCTGCCGCCGCCGGGGAGGAGCCGCCGCTCTCGGAACGCCTCCGACAGCCCGGGCCCGGGCCCGGCCCCGCTGCGCTCCGGCCGCTCTCCGGCCCCGGCAGGTACCGGCCGGCCCCGCGGCTCCGCGGCAGCCGGGGCACTTTCCGCCGCGGATGAGGGGTGGAGGGCGGGGTGGGAAGGGAAGCGGGGTCCCCTCTGCCTGACCCGGAGCCCCCGCTCGCCCCTGCCCCGGGCGCCGGCAGGAGCGGAGCGGTGCCGGCACCTGGCGGCCCCCGGGCCACCTGCCTCGCTGTCAGCGGGGAGATGGGGCTGGCTTAGGAAAGGGCTAGGCTCTGCCAGGGGTGGGCTTGGGGCTGAAGGGAGAGAAGGAGTTAGTTTTGGGGAGCGGGGGTAGAGGCTGTGATACGGGAGAGGAGTTCGTGCCCTCAGCCCCGCACCCCTGCTCCTGCTCCGCAGAGGTGGCTCCGGGCTCTGGGAAGGCAGCAGGGCACGATCAGCCCTGCTCCTCAGCAGAACTGTTCCTTGCTGAAGCGGTGGCAGAATTCCTTCCTTTCTACACGGTCCTGCAGCATCGTCGTGAGCGCGGCTCCTGAGCGCGTCCATCCCTTGGGAGCGCAGAGCACCTGGCTGGCCGGGGTGCTCGCTGAAAGGAGATCATTCGCCTGCTCACAGGGACCACTAACACTTCACTCTGGGAAGGAACTCCCAGGGTGGAAAGCTTCTTGTTTTGCAGCGAATATTGCAAAATGAAAGTTGTTGCTTGTAGAAGGGAAACATTCCTGAGCGCGTTAGGTAATCGGTGACTGTGCTGCAGGAGCACAAAGCAGCCACCTATGTTTCCTCAAACAGAGCTTCGCTTTGATTTGAATTGGGGCAACTTGTCCAAAAATAATAGAAATAAATGGGACCAGAAACTGAGAAAGCAGCAGTTCACACTGTCTGTATCTCTGACAGAGGCCAGAAAGTGCAGGCAAGAACTTGAAGAATTGTAGCATGTCACTTTCTCTCTTTTACTTGCAAATCTGGGGGACAAGAAAAGAGACTTGATTTCCCTGTTTACCATTTGGAGATGTTTAATGCTAATTGGCACGCCACCTCTATACTGCTTTTCAAGTCTTCATTAGTATAATTGATGTGATTTTTCATCTTTGCCTTTTAATTAGTTTACTTAGGTTATTATGGTCTTGGTCCAGAAAAACCACATCATCTCCTGCAAAGTGCAAGAGCCAAAGTCTTCTGTGAAAGTTGGATGTCTAAATAGTTTTCTAAAGAGGAATTGGAGTATTTTAATCCATAATTGTAAACCTGCTGTCAAACAGAGATATCCAAATTCAGCAGGTGCCACACCTCTTTTTCTTAAAATTTCCAAGACAAGTCCTGCTCTGAGATGTCTCATAAATTGAACCATTTTCGCCTTGATCAGGCTGAGCAGCTTGGCTTCACTTTTAGTTGAACTTTATTTTGGCTTGGACATCCAGACTAGCCTGAGATCCAGGAACTAAATTTGCTTTCCCTCTTACGACTGGATCGATCCAGCAGGGATTCTCAGGGTGTGGGCAGCAGAGCAGGCTCCCAGTAAGTGCAGTGCTGTAGCACTGAGAGTTGTGCTCTAGACCAGGCAGAAGTGTTGTGAAACCCAGTCTCCTACAGTCAGTGTGTGGGCTCTGCCCATTGAGTGCTTTAACCAGAAATGGAAATAGCAGCTTCACCAGTCTCTGCTGTGTCTGAAAATACAAAAGCTGGTAGGTGCTTTCAGGACAGTAATCCCAAGAAGGGAGAAGTGCCTTTCATTAGTACTGAGTAAGGGGACCAATATGAGAAAGATATCATTTCAAGTTGTATTCCTGCCCTTAGCTTTATCTTGGGGAGTAGCTATGGTCAGATCCCCAGAAGACTGATAGCTCTTTTTGACCCCACTCCTAAGTACTGGCCTCTGCTTCTTTCCCAACTGCAGGTCGTGCCACAACCAACCTTCCAAAGCACTGTAATTGCTCTGGTCTTCCTCCTGCTTCCCAATGGTTTTTTTTTTTTTGGTTTTTTTTTTTGGTTTGTTTTTGTTTTGTTTTGCTTTTTGTTTTCTGAGAGGTGATGTTTTCACTGCAGATACCACTGTGTTCATTATGCAAATTGTGCTGCAGCCTGGACATTCTACTGGGATTTGCAATTGAATTAAATGAAACAAGGCTGGAGGGGGGGGGGCAGTTTTAATTAAGCTAGAGTGTTAAATGGAAATAGATGTTGTTCACTGGGAAAGAGCCCTTTAAAGTGTTTGAGGATACTGCATCTTTATTACTCAGAGATTAAGTAAGGATAATTAAGAAGCTAACCATGTAAAGAGCAAGATATTTAAAAGCAAAGGGAAAGGAGGAAGCACTCCCAACAGCACCTATCCTTGCTTTGATCCTAGCAGAAGGGATGTAAGTGCTCAGCCTCTCTTCCATGTCACAAAACAAGCAGAGGAGCCAATGTCCCCACACAGTCAGGATCTTTACAGTTTACCTGGCAGAAAGCCATAATCATTGGAGTCACCCTGTGAGCCTGCTGTTAGCTCAGGGTGGCCAAAATAATGATGTCTTTCTGGATTCTTTTTTAATCCCTGTTTTGTTTTTCCTCTCATTCTTTTTGCTGTTAAAAATCCAGCAGCTGTAATCTCAGGTGCCGCTTCATTGTGTGTCACTGTAATGTAGATGTGCCGGTCACCTGTGGATCCAGAGGCTGATTCATCAGCTGGGAATCCCAATGAATTCCCAGCACATGCCAGGATTTCTTTGGCTAAAACCCCTGGTGCTGGAATTGGCCACTGAGCCACCTCTGTATGCTTTGAGGTTTCCTCCGAGAGGGAATCCTTTGGGGCTGGTTAAGCAGGCTTTCCCACCGCGCTCTCCTGCCAAGGCAGCCTGCGGGATTGCCGGAGCTGTATTTGGCCCTTTGTCTTTTTAACCCCTGCAAAGAGCCAAAGGTGTGTGCTAAATGTCATTAAATCAGATACACACAGGGAACATGCTGTGTGTTTGTTTTCTTTGCTTTCTGGATTTTCTCCAGCTGCAAACAAGCAACAGAGAAGCTCACAGTAAAGCCATGTGCATGTGAAGCCTAGTGGCCGTATTTATGTGTGAAGGAAATTTTGCTCCATGGGTGTGCTATTTTTAGCTTTTTTATAGTGCTGCACCTCTGTCACACTTCTCAACACAGTTTCCCCCTGCCCCAACATTTCTGTCTGAGTTTAATATATTTTATAAACTCAGCAATGGCAGTGAGTCATTATTTAAATAATCCCTGTATAAATCTTTAGCCCTTTTATCTTCTCCTTTCTATCCTTGTGTATTCAGAAAGGCCCCTCTCTGATATTGTTGGGTTTTTTCCATGTTCTAGAGCCATGCTGTGAGAACATGCAAGTGTTATCTGACAGTGGGTGATAGAAAAAAGAGAAAAAGTAAAAAGAAAAAAAAAGCACAGCCCTTCTATTCTGCTCTCCCCAGCTTAGATAGATCCAACGTCACATGGAGGGGATCCAGGATGAGTCAGGAAACAGCACTGTGATCCAAAATTCCACTTTGCATTACAGCTGGGAGGCAGCATTTAGCATCATGTGGATTTATATTTTTTTAACGGGAACTGCAAAATAATTTATGGAAGTCACATAACCTAATGGGCAGAAAAGATAACAGTAAGCCAAGAAGAACCTGGATTCCCATCTGGGTTGAATCATTGACTCAACTGACTATCAGTCTGATGGGTGTGGTAGTTTAAGCCTGGGACATTATACTGGTCTTAACTAAGTCATTGCACTTCCCCACATCGTAACTGGAAAATGTGATTAATGTTCAGAGCTCTGTTGGTACCTGAGAGTTTCCCTAATAGTTTCCCTGGTCAGATCCAGCACAGGACATTAGAGATATTTATTTCAAGCTTAATTTTCAGGACAAATCCTAAACGGCTCAGAACATATGTGGCTAAAGACAAATTCATGCTTTAGAGTTTATATGTGCATGGAGACCTGTAACTCGTGAGGATTTTGTGCACAGCATGAATTTCACACTGTGTGTATTACTCAGCTTTCAGTAACACTTGTCCTTTTTTGTACATCTTTGCATGTTTTTCTTCCTGTGCTGCTATAAACAGATGAGTTGTGTGAGCTTTTTCTTATAATGTGGTCAGTTTAAAAGCAAAATAAATAACCATAGTTAAACTGATTCCAATTTAGTTGGTCAGAGAAGCAGGAGACTTGCAGGAAGCAGATGTCATGGAGCAGAAGAGAGGCTAAAACCTCTGTAACATCTAAACATACTCCAATGACGTGCTGGGTTGTTGTTGCTTTCTTATTTTTTTTTCTCCGAGGGGATGGGCAGAAGAGAAGTTACCAATTTTCCTGGAACATCCCCTTCCAAAATTCCTGAAGACACTGCAGCACCAAGTCTGATCTCATCTTGTGTCAGCATAACTCATGCCTAAATGCACTAGGAACAGAAAGCCTAGGATTAACTAAAATTATACAAAACTAAGGCTGTCATAAAGTGAAAGACTTGGGCCTGTTCTCAGTCTGTCTGTACTCAGTGACTTCAAGAGACTTAAGCACATGTTTAAAGATAGGCTGCTGTGTAAAATGCTGTCTTGAAAGAGTTACTTTCTTAAAGTCTTAAACCTAGACTGGGATTGAGCCTTTTAAAAGTTGAGTGCAGTCTTGAAGGCTGGTGTGGTCAAATACTCCAGCTTAATCTTGGCTAGAATTTTAGGATTTTGAATAGCTAGATCTAGTGGTATGTGCCTACCTAGCTTGTTGTATTCCCCTGGAATTTATCAATGACACACTCCATATAATTGTGGTTACTTTTTGTCTGTCTAAAATCCTTTTTTGGTTTTGCAAGGGAGAGACTGCAAAGAGGGAGTATGTAAAAAATTCTTTCTTAACCAGAAGCAAAAAGTTGATTTTTTTCCCCTTCCACAATGAAGAATTAAAACAATGTCTGTTGCTCTCATGCTTAATGTCAGAATCTCTGCTAAAAAATAGTAAGAAGAAATATGATGAATTTTTCATATGGAACTTATTCCCTGTAATTGTATAATGCATATGTGTGAGGTTTTATGAAGGCTTATGCTAAAAGGCTTTAGAACAGTGTAATAAAGGAAAAATGCTCATAACATCCTTGGGTACCCAGAGAGCTCCACTTTGAGAGAGGGAAATAAAATAAAGGGCAATGACAAGTAGTAACAGGCTGTTGGAAGTGTAGTTCCTTTTCTCCAAGATTTACAGTAAGAACCAGCTCTAACTGTAAAGCTCCCTGCACTGTCATAATCTGTAGCTTTGGAGAATGTAGCCTTCTCATATCCATTCTCTTACCTTGTGAAAAAAAGGTTCCACCTGCATATAAATTACCTTGAAATAAATTCTTTACTTAATTTCATGTGTTATTTCCTTTTTTTAAGTGGGTACCTGAAAACCTTTATTAAGAACATAAATAGATCTTCAAAGCTGCTGCTCTATTATGTTCTACTAGTAGAGCAATCATATATCTCTGAAGATCCATTTTTGTTCAAAAGAAATCAGAGAAGACACAGGAACAGATTTGTCACTTGTGTTCATATAGTCATTAGTTATAAGGAGTGGGCCTTTTCTCATTCAGACAAGCTTTTATTAATTTATTAGCTGTGTTTCAGTAGCATTGGGAGGGCTCTGTCAGACATTGTAGAGTCATAAAATGGTTTGGGTTGGAAGGGACCTTGAAGATCATCAAGTTCCAAGCCCCTGCACGGGACTCATTTGTGATCCTCAGTGATGAGCTCTCACAGCAGACAGATATGAGTGGGGTCAAGTCTTCTGCCAATATTTAAAATAAAAACTGAATTGCAGCAGAAGTCTCTAGCACATCTGTCAGGGGCTCAGGTGCTGAGGTGACTTGGAAGGGGGGTTCCCCAAGAGTGGGTCAGAGCAGTGGTGCTGGTGTTCAGGAGCGTGGCTTTCTCAGCCACCTCAGTTCCACAGCTTTGTGAGTGCTCTGTTGTCAGGCCCAACAGAAAGAGATTGGCTTTGCATGGCTGCTGTACCATCTTCTAGGGATGAGACTTCTTTTACTGATCTGCCCCAATTAATGTTTTGGTATCAGTGTTGATATTTCCTATTTGGTACTGAGTCACAACACTGAATTAATCATAACACAAATTAATCAGGACACTAATCCTACCTGTTCCCGAAGGAGCGTGCTATCCCTGGAGCTGCTGGGGGAAGAGGATCTTCTCCTTTCAGTCTGTGGGAGATTTGGGCACACCTGGAGATGTGCCCAGCTCTGCAGGTGAGGTGGGCAGAGCAGTGCCTGTTTCTGAGCACCACAGGAACTGAGCAGCCACGGCTCTGCTGTGTGTGCACCTTGTGGCATAGGTGCTGTGGGCAGGGCAGGCTACATGTAAAGCCTGGAAACAGCAAAAGACACTTTTATCCTGGTCTTTAAGGCTGAACTTGGCTGACTGAAGAGTCAGTTAATATCATAAATCTCTGTTATTAATCTGATTTTTTTCCTAAAACTATGTTAATAGGCAAGGATGCTTTACATAACTACAGCCTGAATCATTGTGGGCAGTTGATCTGATGCCTTATACAATCTGTAATCTTGTCAGAAGTGAGGTTTTTCTCAGACCTTATGAAATCCAAGGTGTTTATTTTAAGACTCAATTTATTATTTTGCAAATTGAACCCAAAGCTTTAAGGAAAAGCTGACTTGATGTAATTTTTGAAATGTCACCCCCACCTAACTGAGGAAAAAGTGAGAGAATTTGCACTAAAAGGAAGCTACTAACATTGTTCAGGCCCAAGGGTCTTTTAGGTGCTCTTTCCAGAAAAAAAAGAAGGTGCATTTAGCTGTGTTCCTCTGTGCAACCTATCTTTTTAAGATTAATGTCCTGGGTAATACTGTTTGTAGTGTATAGGTTTGTTTTGGAGTTATGATTTGGTGTTTAGAGTCCTTCAGTGACATCTACAAAAAGCAGATATATTTCATCTCATAAAGCTGCCTCAGCTTGAAAAAAAAAAAGGGATTACATGTCTGTGATTTGGTTTTTAGGGTTTTATTGTTGGTGTTCTTTTTTTTGGGTTTTTTTTTTTGTTTGTTTGTTTTATTTCTCTAAAGAGTTTTACACTTCTAAGTAGAGATAAATTGCTATGTTGTCCTCAGGACACTGAAGCTCCTGTCTCCTTTGCTTCCTGTGACTTTGCTACAGCTCATTACTTTTCTAAATGGCAACACAAGCACCATTATGAAACTCATAACACAGACGATTATCTCCTCAATGGTACTTAAAATCAAATCCTTCCTACTTGGTGAAGGATGAGTTACTGTGCTTTGGCTCCCTAAGTGATGGACTGATGGAAGGTTTGTTTTTTTCCTCTATTTGTTGCTGTTGTACATTGATGTGTAAGGATGAAGAATGAGTACTGAGGCACAATACACTACTGAAAGCTCCAGTGCCAATTTCTCTGGTTTTTCAACATCTGACAGAAAAGCAGAAGGTGTGTGCAGCAAACAGTGCAGGGAGTTTGTCTCAATCCCAAACATCTGCTTTCAAAGTAAGAGAAAAAAGAAAAAAACCAGAATGTAATTGTTGTCTTCCATTTAAAAGCCAAGGCGTGGTATATCCTTTTTTTTCCCATTGTGCTGGGTCTGTGCTACTGCCAGCATGTCCTGTGGCACAAAGGCTTGGTCTTTCTTAACAGGAGCTGACCATCCTTACCTTTTAGCAGCAGCAGTTCTCCAGGTGGTTTCAAGTCACAGGACAATCTGTGCCTGCTTCCAAACTCCCCTCTGAAATTTCATCTTGTTCCTACAATTAAACTCTCTCTTGTGCTTGTGTCAAAGCTTCAGGCATAGTTTTCCTGTATCCTCTCAATTCCCAGAAATGGCCCTGACATGATGAAAATCTCTCACCTCCCCAGGGGTACTCCACTCTAGCAGTCTGACATGTAGGGTGTTAAACTGTTAAAGGGAGAGAATTCAGACAGATTTTGGGTCTTGTGCCAGGTTTTCAGGACAATGGCAGAAATTCCTTTGTGATAACATTGATATCACAGGCACAGCTGTTCTGCAGTTGGTCAGTGATGAAATATGGATAGTCATTTTCTTAGTGAAGACAGGCTTTATTTCTATTTTTATCCTAGGTTACTACCATTATTTATGGGTAATAAAATCTGTTCTAGTTAATGGTGTTAATAAAAAAAAAGTACTTTCCATCCTTTCTGTGCTTTCCTTCCTTCTTTCCCCTACAAACAAGGTAAATGCCACTGAAGTGATGTGAGAAAAGCATTTTGGAATGTGTGTGGATTTGTTGTGTTTTATTTTCCGTCCAGGAATTCAACATGACACAATGGAAAGCGGGATTTGACGTGTCCAAGATAAAGTATTAGACAATCTATGAAGTGCTGCACTCATCTTTATAAGAGAGGTAGTGTGTAAGGCCAGAATAACTGGGACACAGTGGCTTTGATAACAAACAGCATTGTTATCTTCAGTGCAAGCATCAGCAGAGATTACAGTGGCCTGTTGTGGTGGCCCTGGGGGAATCTCACAAGGCCTTGCAGTAGGCTGTGTACAATTTGTTTTCATTCTTTTCTCAGCAAAATACTGGTTTGATGCTTGGAAAGCATGACCCTGTTTAAATTGTGCTGACTCTCTTCATTCTGGTTTGAGCCACATGGGAGAAGAGACGTGAGCACAAGCAATTAGAAAAGTTGGAAAGGTGCTGATGGAAGATGGAGAAATTAGTGATTGACAATGAGCAGTTTGTTCTGAAGAGCCACCAAGACTCTGTGGGCCTTGTGCTCAGGATTCAGGATCCTCAGTCGGTGTCTCTGGTATTCTCTCCTGGAAGATCGGGGGCTTTTTTCCAACTTGTACTAAATCTCACCGATGTGATCTAGTCTAAGCTGCTCTTATATTATATTATGAAAATCTTCCCAGGCTTAGCCTGTGTGTCTGGTCAGAAGGAGAACCCAGCTATGCTGTGGAGGCTGCAGCAACTGCTCAGAGCTCTTTTTGGACATCTCAAGTCGAAGGTGTGACCTCAGTCCCATGAGTGTCTTTTCTTGTGTAGCAGTCATTTCCACCTCCTGCTTTTTTTGTTAGGCTGGGAGAAAGTCCCAAAATAGGCATTTGAGTTTTTGGCAGTGTTTGCTGCCCAAGCACTTACTCTTCATTCCCCTACAGAGATACAGTTCTGTGTGGGATTCTCTGGTGTGTGTAAAACTCTGAAGTAATTTGTTCCTCTGGTGGTTTGCAAGACAGGTTGGAAACCCTCACACAGAACATGTTTCCTTGTTCTGAAGCTGGGTGATTGGGCAGAACTTTCTCATATTGGTGCAGGAGATTTAACTTCTTCTGTTTCAGAAGATGGACAAGACAGTTCCGTGCAAAGGATGTTGCAGAATCTTGTTTTCTTCAGACACTGAATCTTATTTGGGCAATAAGAGCTAGTCCACAAACAAGTTACTGGATTCAATATAAGGGTAAACTGTGTAAGGTTTTGGGGATCTAGTTAATACAGGTTAATATCAAATAGTCCTCTAATAATCAGAAGTCTGAAAAATCTTTTATAATTATTTCAATATCTTTCTTGAAAGATGCATGGTACTTTACCTTGTGTTTCCCACAAGCAGTCCATACTCTCTGCTCATGGTTTCTGGAAACAGAACATGGTTAGACTTTGATAATTCAAGGTTGATAGAGTATTGTTTTGATTAACTGGGAATCAAGGCAGCTATCCTAAAAGGAGAGAACTGCACTTGTTTAGTACCAGAAATACTGTTTATATCTTGTAATTTGCTTGAGTAATATGGGGCTGACACCCTACAGAAACTGGCTTTTCTGTTTCACTTTATTGAGATAATTGCCAAAAAAAAATAATATTTTCAAATGAAAGGAACAGAGTCTGGTTTATAAAGTGACCCATATTGCAGCCCAGGTGCAAGTTCCAGGCAAGTCAGAGTACATGCTTAGCATTCAGCAGCTCTCCCCAAGATTATTCTAAAAAGCACGTATCACCCAGTGCTGAGGCCTGCTCTGGACAGATAAAGTTTGTCTACATGTGGGAGTCAGCTACTGTTCAACTGGAATAACAGTGTGCAGAGTGGTATCTTCCTCACAGTGACTCTGCAGGGCCTGTCACAGGGTGTCTGCCATAAGGCTGTTGTTCACATTAAGCAAGTTGCTTCCAAATTAAGTAAGTTGCATCCTTCTAATACACACTTCTGTGTGATGTGATTGCAGAGCAGCCAGTGTGCTGCTAATTCACATTTTACTGTGCCTGGACTCTCATGTGGACATGCCCCAAGTATTTAAATTTTAAGGTCTTGGTGAATTACTTCTTTAAGTGCAAGAGACGTGGTGTCAATGCACTGTGCTGTGATGCAGAGTACTCAGAAGCTGCATACCAGAGGAGAACTCTGAAGTGAATGTGGTGTTTGCACTGATTATAGTGCAAGATCCAACTCTGGGCTGCTGTTCCTGTGTTTAGTTGTATCACAGTAACATCTAAAAAATCCTGGAATTTTTGCCTCACTGTGCTCTTACTGCTAAGTTAAGATCTAAGGATAGCTTAGAGAAGAGCAGTAATAGTGAGAAGGGAGGCTTGGAGTCAGATTTGATTTATGAGGTAGAATAAAAGGCTTTGAGTGTGCATAGCATGTTAGAGTTTGACAAAGAAGACAAAATGACTGTAAATACTTCAAAAGTTTTATTCAAAAAACAGCAGAGGATTTGCTTGATGTTAAGGACATTCCAAAGGTTAGGACAGCAGCTCAGGAGACCTGGGGTTAATTCCATGACATATGTCCTTAAGGCAAGTCAATTCTGCTTAGATCCCAACAAATTCCTCAGGGCACCCAACTGCCACTGCTTTGTCTACATCACTGAATATTTGTCAGCTGACTGAAAAACACCTAATTTAGACAATTAATTAACTTGCTAAATACCTTTGCAGGTCTAGAACTTGGCCTCTACCTGCCTCAGCTCTATATGTCTGTAAATGAGTAAAAATTACCATTTATCGTAAAAAGAGCGTGAGGATTACTTGTTTGGAAAGTATGAATGTTCAGATACTGTAACAATGCAAGTACAGTGAGTGGAAAACCTAATTAAGATGGGATTTATTACACTTGTCTGAAGTGTTAGATGGTCACCTAATCTTCCTCTGTTTTCTGTACAGGATGAGGTGCTCCTGGGGCAATGCAGTATCTGAGCCAGGGGATGAATTAACTCAGCAGTGCCTGCCTCCACCCTCTCTGGAGGGAGCCAAGACAGTGCCTGAATTTTAGATGGTTGAAATTAGGCAAGAGGAATGTTAAGAATATAAGTATCAAATAAAATCAACTCAGCTTGATTTTAAGGGGGAAAAAATGTCTTTATTGATTGCGTTTGATGAAATGTTCTTTTAAAACAATTACAGAAACCACCTCAAAGAATTTGTGTTCTTTTTTATATCTTGTAAAACATTCAGGAAGTCTTTTATTAATATCTAAGTACATGATAGAGCTCCCATTTTTCCTGTTTACTTGAAGCAGTCCTTGCACAGACTAGCAACATCCCAAGAAGTGCTTCTGTGCTGTGTATTACTAAAAATGTTGTACAGCCTACATGTCCCATGTTACCTAACACTGCACTTGAAAATCCAGATGTTAATAACTAAATGGGAGCTAAACTCTTTTGGCAATCTGTTTCTGATGGCTCTTGCTTTCATACACCTGCCTAAGTAGTTGGAAATGCCATTTCAGCTCTAGGTGGTTGCTGTCTCCTTGAAAAGGACTGATCCTCAGAGGAAATGCAGTTATGGACATTGTGAATTTTAAGAAAAGAAATTGTGGGAAAATTAAAGTTACTCAGAGAAGAGTTACAAAAATTTTGAGAGCTTATATGGGCACCACTGGAGGTGCTTGCATAAAGCAGTTGTAGGATGCTGGGGATCTGAGGGAAGGACAGGCAATACAGATTCGTGAGGAATATCACGATGACCTGAGGTCTCTGCTGAGCCATGCAGTAGCACAAATTCTCACTTCAAAGAAAGAGGAGCTTAATTAGTTTATCCTGTTGTTGGTGTGACTTGGTGTTAGTCCTTTCCCTCCTTGGACTATCATGTTCATTACCCTGCAGTGACTTTGTGAGTAGTTCGCTCTTTTTGATTTGCACTCTTGAAAGAAGAGGGCTGATTTCAGGCTTTGTCTCTCTTGTTTTGATAGCTCCCACCTCCAGCCTCTCCAGAGCTCATCTTCACACAGCTGGAATCTGACTTCCCTCACAACTGCTTGTCACTTCCCTACTTGCCTGGCTCTGCAGGGAATGGGAGAATCCCTTTGCTGTTCAGCCCTTGTCCTCTGGCGCATCTGGTGATGAAGAGACAGGGGTGTGTGAGCAGTCACACTTCAGGGCCAGGGCCCTGGTGTCAGGGAGTCTGTGGATTTCCAGTGTGATACTGGACTAGACTTACACTTGGGAATGTTTAAAATATGCTCAATTCGGAAGTGTTTGCAAGAATTTATGTTTATTGTTTTTATTTGACCTTGCAGACCCAACTCCATTGCTTTGGAAATCAGAGCTGAACAGTCCTGAAAACTTAGAGGGAGATTTAGGGTTTGCACAGAGGACCTAAACACAGTGGGGATTTTATCTGTGTGTAAAGCAGTCGTGACTCTGATGAGGAGATGGAATAAGTGTTCCCTAATTTAAGAAATGCATTTGGGTCACAAGGCCATGAGCTTAAAAGCCCATGTTCAACCAAAGTGAGACTTAGTGAGTTAGGTGGGAGGTGCACCCAGTGCTGGTTCCCTGGACAGCCTGGGCTTGAATTAAGACATGTTTCTCCACACCAGAAGGACTCTTGGCTGTTCCCACTGCAGGCAATGTTAGGGAATAAAGACTGAGATTATGTGAATGGCACTGAGATCAGCTGCCTTCTGGGCTCTCTTGACACCCCAAAGTCACAATCCTCCTGTGGGTCACTTTAAACCTGTGATTTCACATCACCCACTTTGTGCCATAATTCAGCAGGCAGTGAAAGATGTTTACAAGTGCCCAGAGCCTTGGACACGAGGAGTCTGTGTGTGAGAGTGTCCATAGGTCACTGCAGGTTGCAAAAAGCCACAATACTGTGGACAGAGAGAAAACAGACAGCAGTGACAGGAACTGTGCACTGCGTATATATTTCCAAGTGGCTGTTGTTCTCTGTCTCACTTTTTCCTCTGACTGTTCCCTCCATCTGGTCTCATTCAGTATGGATTTAGACTACAGGCAAGGAGGAGAGGCCCTTGTATCCTACTTGATAGTATGTGCAGCACTATGGGGTCCTGCCCTGGCTGGAGCCTCTAGGCACTGTCCCAGTGTAAATAATACATAAAAATAGATCAGCAGTGTAACATCGATCAAGAAAACCATACAGAGACCTACCAGTGTTTTAGTATTGAATTGCTCTACTGTCTACCATAGGGTTCCTGCCGTAAGTTGCTGTAATTTTCTGAATTAAATGACAGATCATACAAAGCCTTGTATCTATGGGCAGTGTGCAGGGAGCTTGGAGAACGCTGTAATTGCTAAAATCAGGAAGCGAGCCAAAGATGATCTACAAGTATGTGGAAGAACACATCTTTTGTGGTGTTCAGGATTTTATCATTTTTTATTTTGGAGGATTTCCAAGATTTAACAGCAAAAAAGTGAGCAAAAGATTTGGAAGTGAAGCAATCAGACCAAATTTCAGCTGCAGCAATAGCTGCAATTTCCTGGGCACTTGCAGAAGTTTCTTCTCCTGTGGCACAGCACCACCTGCTTATGTTGCACCAGGTAGGATTCCATCAAGCAGAACAACTAAGAAATGCAGCTTTTGAGGTATGCAAGTGCAATACACAACAAAAGTAGGTATTATTATCACCTGCAGTGTTAAAATTCATCTGCACTCAGAGCCTCACTAGACTGTTTACTGTGTATAAAGAGCATAAACTGAAACTGATGAAAGAAATTAGCAAGTATGTCAGAGACCAAAAGTATACCTCAGAAATGAGGCAGGACTATTTTCATTCAGCTTGGAGTTGTGAAGGTGCAGAGATTTGCTCTTGCATGGTTAGAGGGAATTAATAGTTCCTTGCAATCTGTTTGATGGGATTGCTGATGGCTGTTTGGAAGGTAGAAATGGACAAGCCCATGGCCATTGAGGATATGTTTCTTGAGAGAGCAAAGCATTCAACCTGTAGCACCAATTCTGAGATGCTTTTCAAGAGAAATTGAGAGCATTTTCAAACTGTTGATCCAGTTATATTTGAAAGATAATTTTGTGTAAGTCCTTTTCTATTAAAACATCCCTGGAGGTGCAAGTGCCAAGAACTGTGCGAGTGAGTCTCCTAATTCTGTATCAGACAAAGTGGTGGCTCCTGATTTCAGTTTCTTCATGCTAAACAAAGTCATTCTGTTCTGAAGAAGTTTTTATATATGTAGGAAGGCTGTGTGTTTCCACAGGTCCAGATAAACCCTTGTAAAAGTTTCTACCATTGCTTTCAGGAAGAGTTAGGCATATAGCAAGCAGCAAGAGAAGAGGTAAGCAGTTGTGCAGTCTCCATTCATATCATTCACACTCACACATTGGGGGAGGAATTCCCGGCTCATGAAGTGGGCTCAAAATTAGAAGAGAAACATCCCCAAGGCTTCTGGAGTAGTAGAAAAAGGAAAGAAACTGCAGAAGCTCAACTGTCAAAAACTGTTTAAAAAAACCCAACAGCTGGTTGGCAGAAGGGCTGTTCTTTGACATAAAATATTCCAAGATCCATGATGATTATTTTTTTGTTTTAGTTTTTCTTTCACATGAATTAATTTTAAAAAAAATAGGCATCTCATCTGGATATGACAAGAGCTGCTGGCAATAATTGTGCTAGTTTCTTAAATGATCAATTATTAATTCCTTCTTCTGAGCATGTGGTGGAAGAGAACAAGGGACTTATACCTTTCTTTGTCTGCAACCCTGCCGTCTTAAAAGGTTATTTTGTATTTTCACTGTCGTTTAATCATAAGCCTTCTGTCCTCAGTCCTGCAGATCCATTTCCAGCAATCGCTGCAGCACTGAATGTCAGGTGTTTATAATAAATAAGCCAGTGCTGACTGCAGCTGAGACGAACTCCATGAATGGGTCCTCTGGCAAGGGGAAGAGGTGGTGACATGTGGCCTGAGGGCTGTGACAAGCACTGGAGATCAGCAGTGTCCCCCTGTCACAGTCGTGTCTGCAGGGCTTTTATCCCCTCTCTTTTGAGGTTGGTATCTCCTGGGAGGAGAACTGATAACATCTGTGAAGAAGTCAGTGAACTTCTGCTCTAAAACCAGCAGCACTTCTTAGGACACTTGTGTGCACTGTAGTGGCTATCAGCTCTCTGCTGTTTCTTTCTAGTTTTGTCAAAGCTTTTCTGAAAATGGCTTCAGTGATCATAAAAACCCATCTGATATTTTAGCCTAGCACTGCCCTTTTTAAAAAAAAAACAAAACAACCAAACAACAGAGTTAAATTTCCAGAGAGGTCACCTATAATTTATCTGTCCACATGCTGATAAAACCTAGAACTGCCTGCCTTTTTTGATTTCTACCTGATGGCTGTGTTAGCCTGATTCCAATGTGTATTCATGCTGTTGGAATATTTTGCAAGGTTTTGCCACGTCCTGTATTTTCCACAGGAATTACAGTGTGAAAGGCAGTATTTTTTAAGTGCCAAAAGTTGATGGGATGTTTTTCTGGTTCTGTCACTGGCTGATGGCTCTAGTGGCACATTTCCCTTGTGGGTGCAGGGACTCTGAGGCCGATCACAGGGGAGACAGATGAGTCACATCTGTATTTGCAAGTTAAAAAAGGCCAGAAGACCGTGTTGGCCTGCACTGGCCTGTGGTGTTTGTCAGTGTGTTCACTGGACTGGTTTTTGCTCTTGTCAATGAGCACATTTCCAAGCTGCCTAATTGTGAGCTGGGGGGGATGTGAGGGCTCCCAGGAGACAATACGGATGAGACCACTTGGTTTTGAAGGGAATGAGTGCTTAGCTGTATAGACAGAAGCTGTGTCAGGCTGCTTTGTCTCAGAGTCTGCAAATAGTGTCTGGCACATTTTATTTATTGCTCCAAACTTAGACTTGGGGTCTGGAAGCTCAAGTCTGAGCAGCTCTAGGGGTGACTGTACCATATTCCTGTAATTACACAGACTTTTCCTCCACCTATCTTCTGTTTGTTTTATCTTCCTAGGTGTAAGCTCATGAGGGAATGTATCGATACTTGCTCTTTATTTGTAGAATATTTAGTACCATGTGGTCCTGACCCGCATAGATTTCAGTTCAAATAAAAGCAGTTGAATCTGCTCTTGCCTGTTTGCTTTCAGCTTGGAAAGTTTTCTCTGGCTATAATGTACTGTTAAGGAAGGAACAAAGGATGGACTCTTAAGAACTGTAAAACCTGCCTCACTTTAGTCCTGGCTATTTAATTTTGTAGGCTTATGTCAGACCCTTAAGGTTAAAAATGTTTCTTTTCTTGTCTTGGCTTGAACAGCAAATGGAATGTTTCAAAGAGGAAAAAAGAAAAAAAAAAAAAAGTCCATAGGAGGCAGGCCAGAGTGATGCAGCCTTGCCTGTTTTTCTTGATCTGAAACACTGTATTAGCTGGAGCACAAAATGGTCTGGCCACCTCAGTTTCCATCCCATTTTTGGATGGAAAGTTGCTCACCAAACAAGAGCAGAAGCAGACATTTACTTCTGAAAGGGAAGATTTTTGCTCATTTTCTTTGCAGCATAACATTTTCTTGGTTAGACTTTTCTTCATCTCTTCCTTCTCCATGAATGCCCCCTAAGCAGAAGAGTAAATAATTTTGGCTTACAGTGAAGATGATAATGAGAAGTGGTGAATAAACTTTCCCTGTCTTACATGGGGCAGACTTGAACTCTGCTGAAGGGGCCACATGCAGCAAGGTCAGGAGTGTGTTGAAGTATAAGTTTGGAAGGGGAATCTGCTGGAAAGATAGAATAACCCACTGAGTGATAAGTGCTGACAGACTGGCACCCTGGTGTTTGAAGTGCTTTTCCTTGTGGGACAAGTATGTCTCTGATCCTGTTGTGTTCCAGCCAGGCTCAGTCTGTTTTGAAAGCCTATACTTTCTTCACATGGAGACTCAGAAAGACTCAGGCCGAATGTGTTTAACAGAACCCTGAATTTTGGACCACGGTTAAAGCCGAATTTTATAAATTTGATTCGGCTTTCCCAAAAGGTATTTATAACAATAATCATAAGCACATGTCAGTACATTTACATTATTATTATTATATGTTTACATTAATGTTTTTCTAATACTTCACCATTAAGTAACTGTGTTTAGTGTACTAGTTCACAGAGAATAAAAGTATTAAGTTATGATTTCAAAGGAATGATGAAACAATAACACTGGGGAAGTTCAGACATCTTAACAAATTTGGAGCATTATTCAATCTGTCCAGGCAGGCTCTTGCATGGTTCCTGTTCTTCCTTGTTTCTTTCCTGTGGGTTTAGCTTGAGAATGCTCCCAGTATGGCCACACAGGGAGACAAACTGAAATATGTCAGTGAGACCCAGGGAGGGAGGCAGAAGATTAAATGAAATGTCCTGGGCCCTTCCAGGAGAAAGTTGTTCTGCCCTTTACACAAACCTCTGTAGTATCACAAGCTAGTCAGATGGTTTGACTAATATGAGCTTTTAAAAAACCAGTAGTGATATGTTTTCAGTTCCTTTAATAAGTTTATTTCAGTTACATTTGCAAATGTGTGTATATAAAAAGAGCAGAATTACAAATTTTGTAAATGAAAAAGGTTGGGAGAAAGAAAATGTGAAATTTTTCTTTTTTTACCTTCAGTTTCTAATCTACTACTGGTGCATGTTCCCCATTCCATTTCCTGTATATCCAGGACAGCAATATTCTGCCACTTTTTCAGAAGACTTCTGGTACCTGACATGGCAGTTCTGTTGTCTAGTCTGATTCTTTGACAACCTCTGCTCAGAACACTTCTGATACTTCAGAAGACAAGAATAGGCAGAG